>NC_072732.1:111401292-111580057 GCF_026930045.1 Uloborus diversus | reverse complement strand
TTTCAAACTGTTTGAACTACATCGCTACGTTCGCGATATAAGGATGGCGATGCATCACGATGTAGAAATTCCTACATCGCCCTGCCCCTACTGGTAATATAAAAGTGCTACTTCCTCAGCAGACATTTAGTTCTGGAAAAATAAATCATTGTGCCACTTTTATGCACAGTTAGATCGATTATATGCTCGGGAGAAAATTGCTGAGAAGTTTCTTCTTCATTGCATCGCATGAAAAAATTTCAGAAAAAAAAAGATTTTTATCCAACTTAAACCACAAATTTCAAAGAAAAAGTACAATAAAATGGACAACTTTAAGTTAGTACATATTTGTTCTAAAATTAGATACAGAAAATAAAATTAGATAATCTTAAGAAAAAGCTTACCTTTTTCTTTTTCCAATTAATTATTTGTTTTATTAATTTTTGCTTGTATGTAGAATGTTAATTTGGCCAAATTTATGCTTAATACAGGAACTTTATTATTGGCATGCATTTCATGCTTCATGCTTTGAAAACAATTCTCTCCAAAATTGCAAAAGGTATTTGTGAAAATATAAATCTTAAAAAAATGCAAATGTGAAATAAATCTTTTGGTAAAATTAATTTAGTGTAATGTTTGTTAAATAATTATAACAATATACCTTTGCTTTTTATCCCTAAGTTTTTTATTTTTATTTCCAAACATGTTGTAACAAGAAATCAATGTATAATATACGAACACTTAGAATATTGTTATATATTATGAAAACGTCTTCGTCTGTCCTTGTTCTGATTATCTCCGTGATGTTGGATCCATCCTAAAAAAGTTTTAAAAATAGTATATATACATAATAAGTAAAGGTTTAAGTCCATGTGTGTATGCCCTCACGCACATGGATCTTTTTTCTATTTCGAGGAAAGTTTTTACGATTAAATTCAGCAATTTGTTTCTGAAATAAAACATGTTTTCACGATTTCTTTCAAAATCTGAGGGGTTTTTTTTCTTAAGTTAAAAAGCTACGATTCGCTTGTGACTTTGAAAAGCACCTGATTTTAATTTTCATATTTTTCAAAATATATGATTATTTCGATGCTGGCAGCTTTTTTTTCAAGCAGATTGCAAGAAGAATGAGTTATTTTTTACAGCGGATGAACAAAATTTTCATTTATTCAGCTAGACTCTCAGTTTCTGAAATTAATTTCTGAATAATTATTCTAGCATTAGAGTTTCTTCAATTTATCGAGAATCAGCATTATTTAGCCATTAAACGAGTTAATTCTTTTGCACATCAAGTCGTGAATTTTCCTTTTTTTTTTTTTGAGCTATAAAAAAATCAAGGGTGCGAAAATTGTTGATCTGTGATTTTTTTTTTTAAATTTATTTTTTATTTTAACCATATAGCCAAAATACACCGTTTTTTCCCCCCGATTTTCGTGTTCCGTTTTTCTTCACGAATGTTTTCTGAACTACTCCCCCCCCCCCCCCCCCTACCCAAATTAGTTCCAATAAAGTACTTATGAATTAAGTAGTACTGAAACTGGTTGATTATGATTTTATTTGCACTTTTTTCAGAGATTTTATTGTGCTATGTTATCAATAAACAACATTTACTTACCGAGCTTTACCTCCTTAAACCACTATCAATTAGAGTCAAAAACCAAGGGCTCCAACACTCGAAGCCACGCTCCATTTCATAAGTTGACTAGTAATTACATAAAGCTATCTTCTAGCTGATGGATAGGGATTTAGTAGGAAAAAAACTGATTTTTCTGCTATACTGGGGGTAGAGTACTTACAAAATTGGGCGTAGCTTAAGGGCGTGTGTACTTCGGAGTTCTTTAACTCAGCTGGTAATGATTTTAAGAGAGAATGCTTGCCAAATAAAGTTGTTAATTGATAGTATAGTACCTTGAAATCTTTACAAAATATTCGAACAAAATCATAAAATCATCAGAATCAATCACTAGTACAAAAATATTCAAACATAACTCTACTTACTAGTTTGGGACGGAGACGATGGGGGTATCACCTTTTAACTAAGCATATTTGATTTTTAAAATATGCAATTTTCACGCAGTAAATAAAAAAAAAACGGCAAGGGAGAAGAGTTGAAAAAGATAGGGGAAACCCAATAACTAAGTGCATTTTCTTGTTTGTTTGTGTCTTGAGAACTAATTGACTGATATCAATGGATTTTTTTTCAAAGGTATATAATGAAAATAGGTTCTAGTGTGGTGAGCAAAGCTTGTTACATATATAAAGCTTATCATATATTTTCATTATCCTTTTAATTTTTCATATATTTTCATTATCCTTTCAATTTTTCAATTGAAGTTCGGTTAAATTTTCAGGCATTTTACTTTATATCCAGCAAAATCACAACTCCAACTAAAAGATTTGGATTTATTGGAAATCATCTATAAAATACTTCTTAGTCTGATTTAATGTAGACCGGGATTTCTCACTTTTTGTTGACAATATCTTGAGGCGGCAAATATGGCAATAAAATTAATGCTGCATTTATTTTAGCTGTAGAAACTATGTATAATGGAAAAATTCATAATAATGACAAATCATGTAACACAAATTGACATAGAAAAACTTATAAATTTAGTGCATGAAGTGGGAAAATAAACAACAAAAAATGCTTACTATTATTATTACAATTTTCAAACATGCTATACTATCTTTTCTTTTTAAATCGAGGTTAAACATTAAAACTTCACTTAAATAATTTATTTTGATTTGCGGAAAAATTGAAAAAATATTGAAAATATTCTGCTGAAATATCAAGCACAAATATAGAGTTCTTTATGGAAATTAATATTTTCTCTATCTTAAAATGATTTTATCAAATTGATATTTACTTTACTTCATGTTTATGCAAGTAAAAAAAAAAGCTGCACAAATATTGAACATAAGCACTTATTGCTAGAAACATCTGCCGCAGGGAAAGAGATTATATAAACAACGTGGGGTAAGCTGGTAAGCATATTGGGGGATTGGTATATAGTATTTGTTTAAGAAAATAAAAATGCAGAATGAAACAAATTTGAATTATTAAACTAAAAAATACACTTCGTTTAACAGAATTATTTTTTTTTAAATTCATGGAGAAGAATGAAAGCACATAACCATGTAATTAATATATTCCATGTTGAAATTAAAAGCTTCAAAGTTCTATGCCTTTTATAAAAGCGCTGTATTTATCATCTGTGTTAGTTAAGCTACGGTGGAGGGGTTTTTTTTTGTAAGTTTAAATTCGTACAAACTCTTTAGTCATGTTTGTAATTTTTTTAACGAAATAAAGGAAGTACGCTTTTGGAAACAAATGTCAACGAACCAACATTTTCTTTTACAAATAAAAAAAACAACGCTAGCTAAGCCTAACGTGGAGGTGACTCAAAGTTAACACACACATAATTCTAAACCTAATCGAACCGTTCGTTTTCAATTTTAATGTGTTTTAAATATAACTACAAACACAACACTAAACAAAAATGTAACAATACATAAAAGAAGGCACATTGCACATACAAATTTCAATAATTACTAACCTTTTTTATGAATCCTTTAGAATAATTGAGGTAAGATAATTTAACGAGCAAGTACAAGATTGAAACGAAAATTCCCAGAATGCACTGCAATGTAACGAAATTGGGACGAAATAATTTCGTGAAAAATTTGAGATTTCTGGTTTCGTCAAATATCACGTGATTCGGTGACGAAAGGATCGTCGAAAATTACGAAATAGTGCTCGAGGATTGCCGAATCGTCAAAATTGAGCGTTTCATTTTTGACAGTGCAGCTCGGCCAGAGTTGCCAGACGTAGTATTTTTCGCCCCAAAATATACCCCCGGGTGGTGGGGGGGGTAGTATTTGAAATACTACCGGTAGTATTTGAAATACTACCCCCGGGTGTAGTATTTCAAATACTACCGTAGTATCAGGAATACTACGTCTGGCAATAGTTGCCGAAAGGGAAAAATAAAATGAATAATTAAGTACATTTATTACTATAAAGATATTTAAACATTAACAAATCATTAATAACTTGCCGAAGTACTGATATTTTTACTTCCTTTTACAAAAAAGGAAGTATTGTATTTGCAAAAAAATTTTCACTCAAAAATCGACCTTAATTTCCATTTTACTCACACACATAGATAAGTGCCTAAGAACGCATAGACACGCGAAATATCCGTTTTGACGATTCCCGAGTCAGTTACAACGAGTTTTCTCGTGACGTCTGTATGTACGTATGTATGTCGCATAACTCAAGAACGGTATGTCCTAGAAAGCTGAAATTTGTTACGTAGACTCCTAGTGGGATCTAGTTGTGCACCTCCGTTTTTGGTTGCATTCGAGTATATCTAAAGGGGTCTTTTGCCCCTTTTTGGGCTGAAATCATTGTTAATTTAGATGTAAACTCAAGTGGTGTTACAATTTGGCGGACACTTGGCGATACATCGCCAGTCTTTTGGTCGTCAAATTTTTTCGCCAACTTGGCGATAAATTTGGCGATTTTCTTTATTTTTTAATCTGGTTTCAATTTGGCCACTGTTGGTGATATTTAGAGAGTAAACTATTGAATCACATTAAAATTACTAATAATGGGAAAATTACATTAAATTATAATAAAAAGAAGTCATGTGAGGCACACATGAGATCGTTTATTTCATGTTTTTTAGATGGCACCAAAAATGTAGTATTTTTCTGTTTCAAAAATCTGAGCTCGGAACCCTGAGCTCGGCTATTTAATCCAGAATGATCAGTACTAATAAGAACGAAACTGCAGTCTCTGGACGTGATAACCGGGCTGTCTGGTTTATTGCATGTAATTCCGCCTTAGCTCTGGCTTAGGGGTAGTAAGCGAAATATCTTAAATACGTGTCTGCATTTTGCTTTCAACTGTTTAATTGTCTTTTACACTAATCAAGTGTTTAAAATATACGAAACTCTTCCAAAAATTATAAATTGCAATTTTTTCTAGGAAGGAAACTTTTTAGACTATTAGCGTTAAATACACAGTGAACTTGCAATGAGCTAAAAGGAAGAAGTGATGAAAAACTATTGAATTATGAAACTTCGTCTGAGTTTCTTTCGTAAAGTACCTGGCAGCACGATTTCTATTGGTTTTTTAATTAAAGTTCAAATTGAGGAAGCAAAAGTAATGCTTCACATTCTCATCATTTCTTTTAAATAAAAGAAAAAGTTAATTATTAAATTTATTAATGCTTTAACAGAAATGATTCCATGTTTGAACGATTTTTTTCTCAGTTGAAGATTTTAAAACAATTTCTATTTGAAAAAAATCACTTCTAAAAAATAGGCAATTAAAATTCTGAGAAACAATTTTAATTCAATTAGGACTCTTTTTAGTGAGTTTAATGAGAAAGGAAGTGAGTGTATGGTAGTTGCTATGAACTGTAAAACTTCATTAATTATCATTGCAGCTTAATTAAAGATTTGCGTAGTGAATACGTACTTTATACGATTTTACATATTCAATTCGAAATCATGCTGTGAGAAATATTTTTTTGTAATTCTGTTCTTCAATGAGCCTTTCATATAATTATATGCTGAAATGTTAGACAAAATAGCTTTATTATAGGACAATATTTTTTGAAAATCGTTAGCTATTATAAAAAATACTTTACGTAAATGAGCCTTGGTAAAAATAATCAAAGAAAAATTGGCTGTGATAGTTGAGACATTATTAATTACAAATAATCAAGAATAAATTCTTGTAAATTGATTTCCTCATAATCATAGCTATCTACGATAAATAAAAAATAAAAGTAAAATTAAAATCACGCATTCTTAAACATGGTAGGTATTTTGCAGTATCTACTAATGAATCACTAGTCTGATGTACATTACAGAACTTTTAAAATCATAAGACCAACACCTATTTTGTTTAAAGATTTTTAAAAGAGTTAGAAATCATGTAATTTATTTACCAAATGTATCAGTGACAGCAATTATAGAAACAGGACAATTAGATTTTACGAAAATCATTGTGCTTTCCATTGTAGAGAGACATTATTTCTCCTGGTTTAACGCATTTAGGAATACAATTTTTTTTATCAAAGAAAAAAAAATAATTAAAAGACTCAGTATGAAAATACTCTTTCAATATATTTTAATAATGAAGACTCCTAAAAATGAGTGTTTATTGATTCTCCCACCATTTATACATGAGTCTTTTTTTTTATTGGGATTAAAAAAGTTCTTTGAAGGGTGATAATTTGGCATTATTTTTTTTTTAATAAGAGCACTGAGTTACGTAAATATTTTCTGTTTTCATAATTTTATATAGTTTCTTTTCTTGTTTTCACTGCATCGTCTATCGGAGATGCAAAAAGTGTGCAGGTATAAGCACAATTATGCCTACTCTAAATGTTCATGCACTTCTTTAGTTCTTTTTTTTTCTTTTGTCATGTGAATATTCTGTAAAATGTATATACACTATGCATCGCTTCAATGGTACATAATCAACCTCAATAAATCTTAAGTAATCAAGCAAATTAGATAGTAAGTGAAGTTTTGGTTGAAATATGCTTTTTGGACTATTTTGAAGTGCAAAAGACTAAAAAAGAATGATAATTGAATGAATAAAAAAAAGAGCTACTTGGATTTTTTCTCCATGTAATTTAAAAAAAACTTAGTTGGTTTGCCTTGTATATTTATGTACCTAATAGGAAAGTTGCATTGATTTAAAAAAAGGAAAAAAAAAACTATTTAGCAAACTTGCATTACCTTAAAAAATATAAGTTTCTAAATTTATTAAATCTATAATTTATCTATAAAGCTTTGATAGTTACTTTGCATCAATAAGATTTTACTCTTTGCAATAATATGTAAAATTTATGAAAACATTTGAGGGAAAACGCGATGCAGTTTATCAAAGAAAAAAGAAAAAAAGAAAACATTTTTGAAAAAAAAATTATTATTATTTTTTAAAACCACTTGGTTTAAACCATGGTTTAAACCCACGTGGTTGGAACCATGGATTTAACCAACAACCCTACTTCTATATATAATGCACTAATAAACGGAAAATCGCCTTTTTTTTAACTTACGTTCTTCTGATTCTGAAGTACAGATTGGTTCCTTCATTTTATATTTGTACACAATACGTTTTCATTATTAGTACAATTTTTGCACAAAAACAATGAAATATGACAACAAAACAATATGTTTTCGATCATTTTTTGAGAAATTTCTTATACCGGAATTCCGGTATCACGTTTTAAAAAATACCAAGTACCGGTAGTGCAATCACTAATTCAAATGTTAAAAAGCAAGCCTTTTTATGAACTAATTTCTTAACATTTTTTCACAAACTAATTTTATTATTGCTACTTAAATTTACAAATAAGAAACTCAACTATTTTTTTAATTTAAAATTTATCATTACTTTGGAATTAAATAGTATTGATATTGTCACAAACTAATTTTTCTTTCTTTTTCTCTACTTTGCAAATGAGACAGGGAACTTTTTTTTTATTTACTTTATTATTACTTAGCCTTAAATGTTGTCACAAACTAATTTCATTATTTTTACTCTAATTTACAAATGAGAAAAGCAACTCTTTTTACTTCCTGTTACAAAAAAGGAAGTATTGTATTCGCAAAAATATTTTCACTCAAAAATCGACCTTAATTTACATTTTCTCACTCTCGAATGAATGTTGATTTTTTTTTTTTCAATCCGACCACACGTGCATATAAAGAACATATCGACGCCTGAAACATCCATTTTGACGATTCCCGAGTTAATTACAACGAGATTTCTAGTGACGTCTGTATTTACATATCTATGGGCGTATGTGTGTATGTGCGTATGTATGTCGCATAACTCAAGAATGTTGTGTCCTAGAAAGTTGAAATTTGGTACGTAGACTCCTAGTGAGGTTTAGTTGTACACCTCCATTTTTGGTTGCATTCGGGTGTTTCTAAAGGGATCGTTTGCACCTTTTTTGGGGGGAATCATTGTTAAAATCAATGCAAACTCAAGTGGTGTTATAATTTGGTGGCCACTTGGCGATGTATCACCAGTCGTTTGGTCGCAAAGTTTTGTCGTCAACTTGGCGATACATTTGGCGGACTTTTTTTTCTAAATCTGGTTTCAATTTGGCCATTGTTGGTAACATTTAGAAAGTTAACAGTTGAATCACATTAAAATTGCCAATAATGGGGAATTAACATTAAATTGGGGTAAAAGGGAGAAATGTGATGCACACATCAGCTCGTTTGATTTAAATTTCATTATTACTTTTGAGTAAAATATTGTAAAACAAATTTCGTTATTTTTTTCTTCTAATTAACGTGCGAGATTAGAAACTTTTTTTTTATTTACTAGGGAGCTCTGTATCTTGCTCGTTAACGCTCACCAACCCCCGAAAGCAATCTTATTTGACTCGCAAAGATTTAAATCGTCAATTAGAAAGAAACAGATTAAAAACGCATTATTGCCCAATAACGCCCTTTGGAATAAAAAGTCCCCTTTCCCGGGTTTTAAAATAACTTGTACCAACTTGCAGAGCGATAAGGGTTAAGGGGATCCTCAGCATTGCAAAACTGCAGTTTTATACGTTATAAAAGTCGCTTTCATATTCGTGGTCTCTAGTAATATATTTTGCTCTTTAGCTTGGGGCTTGAATTGAGTTGAACCTAAGATTTTCCGTTAAAATCGAAACCCTTAAAGTTTGTGAATAAGAAAGAAGAAACTTCCGAATTGAAAGACGTAACAATGGCAACGCCAAGTAGAATATCAATAATGTTAATGGAGATGAGATTATTCGATCTTGATTTTTAACGGCTTGTATTTTTTTTTTCCTTTGGAGATAGAAGCTTAGGTTTTCGACCATAAGTTGAGTTTGATCTGGAGTAGAAAAAACCGCTCTTTCCAGTGGTGTCAAAAGAAAACTAGAACAATTCCTACGCATTTTACTGATAGATTTAATGAAGAAAGTAGTGCCTAAGTTTTAGCTAAGCCTAAAAAGTTCGAGCTAAAAACGCAAATAACTCCCGCCGTATTTAAGTTATAACATTGAAACAAATTGCGAAGAACGCGGGAAATTCTACCCTTTTCAGCGATATATAATTTTATAATGTGCAAGTAATTTTTTGCCCCTTTAATAGGCAATAAAAGGCAATTTACGCGAAATTTGAGCTTAAGAAATTAATTATAAAATGTGGGTGCTATGGGGCCTCCTGGACGTAGACCTGCCACAGACTTCCTTCCAGAATTTCTTTCAAACCTTACTTTTATTACATAAAAAGTAGTCGAAAACTTTGTACTGCATAGTGAATAAAATATGACAACGTGTATAAAGTACAAATTGAGAATGAAAAAAGGTTAAAAAACCAGCATGTTTTTTTAACCTAACCCAGTTTTTTAACCTTTTTACATTCTTACTTTTATTAGCCTACTTTTCCAGTAAAAGTCAGAGAAGGAAGAAAAAAGCATGAAAGAAGGCTGAATGCTTCGTGAAAATTCGCAATAAATAAATAAATAAATAAAAAATAAATAAATAAAATAAATAAATAAATAAATAAATATCGAAAAATTAAAAATTGGAAAGTAGGGTATTGAGATGGGGGAAAATGTCTGTCTGTCTGTCCCCCTTTATAACTTTTGAGTGAATAGTCTGATTCGAACGAATTTGTTTTTTGTTCGAAAGATCTCGGCGAGGACACCTCATTCCTATATTTCACTTTTTGATTTAAACTATTTTTCGTTCAATTTTGAGCAGTTAAAAGAAACTTTAGCGCCTATGGGAAAATTCAAGGCTATTTCGAACTTAAAGGCAAATTTGCTTCAAACAAAGTTGGATGAAAAACATGTATACTTATAAAATATCTGTTTGATTTGAACAATTTTCCGTTCAATTTTGAACAGTTCAAATCCCTTAACATTAGCGTCTTCGGGGAAACTGAAAGTCAATGTAGATTCCGCACTTGAAGGCTGTTTTACTTCAAACAAATTTTGTTGGAAATAGCTCTTGACGACAAACTCCCGACTCCGACTATTGTGCCCGAAAATTAGTCGAACTCCGACTCCCCGACTTCGACTCTGACTTCGTAGTTATGGCAAAAATTTATACACGGAGGAAAAATGATTGAATCCGATTCTTGGATATTTGACTCCGACTCCGACTCCGTTATCCCAAAATAAGTCCGTCTCCGCAAGCATTGGCAGAGTTGCATACTCTAAGGGAAATGACGGATTCCAACTCCGAGTCTTTGAATGAAATACCTTCGGCTCCCGAATCTAACTCTTTTATCCCAAAATGGATCGACTCTGATTCCGCAGCCTTGGTTTAAACTGTGAAATTATTATTGTTAATATGACTTGTTTTTATTTTCACTCTCAAGTTTTAATTTATGTATTCAGTTTTCGGCGGATTCGCATATTCGCAACTCCAATAAATTATAGGGGACGCTGCAGTCACTGTCTAATGCCCCGGATGAAAAAGGTAAAACAAATACCGTAACTTATAACTTGCTTTGACGCTTAGTGAATGACAGTAATTTTTCAACGTGTTTGTGGGAAGCTTTCTTTTCTATTCTTCTGAAATTACATTACACGACAAACTGTCAGAAGCCTGTTTATGTTTCTACATAAAAATATGCGCAGACGATTTTTTTTCCCTGACAATGAAAATTATTTTTTTTTATGTTGACATTTTATTGTTTTCATTTATTTTGGAAAGTACATTAATTCATTTAAAAAAATATTTTTCGGCAACAGGAAAAACATTTTTTTTTTGATATGATATATTTAATTTAATGAGCTTATTAATTAATTTTTTTTCTTTTTGAAAAACGGTTAGAGAATTTTCTTTTTAATGAAAAAAATTGTATTAGCTGCTTTGTTTAAAAGGTGCTGCTATTTTATTTGTTCGTTTATTTATTTATTTTTTTACGCATCTAATTGTTTAGATGAGTGAAGCATATTTTTATTCCTAGAAATCGTCTTAAAATATGTTTGAAATAATTTATAGATTTGGTACCCTGGGCCTGTTCCCCATCTGCCCATGCCTTAATCTGGTCCTGCCTAAATGTGAGAAGGCAACGCAATGATTAATATCAATGGTTTTTCTTTACAAAAAGCTTTTTTTTTAAATCATCAGAAAAATAGGCCGTAAATATGGGCCTTCTTTAAAAAAAAATCACAAAGATTATTTAAAAATAGGGTGAAGCTATACAAAATGGCAGAAAATTCATTTAGTATATAATAATTAAAAAAAAAAAAAGAGGACGGAAAAGCGATGTGAGAGAACTATGACTGTAAATTGAACTTTGAAAAGAAGGGCGGATATTTATTTCCCTTTCATTCAAATTTTTAATATTTCTAATTTGAAAGTTTTGACTGGCATTATTAAATTGCGTTTCATGCAAATATCTGTTACTGCCTTTTTAAATGTTAAGTTGTATAGTATTGCTATAGGGTACGATTTTTGCCTTAGCTCCGGCTAATGGGGCAGTAATTGCAAAATTATAAGCAAGCTGTGATTTTACCTTTTCGATGTGTAGCCGTACTATGTTTACGGAACTCTCGCTGCTGTGCTGAAATATTTTTAGCTACCAGTATGAGAATATTCTTTTTTTTTTTTTTTTGTCTTCAGCTCTGTCATGGTTATTCCAGACTACCGAGTACAAAACAAAGGGGAAACTGCAGTCTCTGGATGTTTTAATGTGCTGTTTAGCAATTTCTTGCAACAGCTACAATTCTATTTATCATATAAAGCTCGTTTACTGCTATTTAAGAAATTATTCTTTCTATATCAACGATCAGGAGCTAAATATTGCAGGTTATGCAAAAAAGGAGAAGCAGCATGTTTTTTTTAAATCTCTTTTTATTTTTTATATCTTTTGTAGTTTTTGTTAAAAACGAAAACTAATGCTATAGATAGGGTAACGGCACCAGTAACAGACAAGGATCCTGTAACAGACAGTCGCAAGTTTGGATTTGAATAATAAGAATTTTAGGCGGGTAAAACTGGTGTTGCTGTGACCCATGAATACGGTAATACCATCTAGTGTTATCAGAGTGAATTCTATGAGCCAGTTGGTATTTACAAGGAAGTGGTGGAAGGGTATGAACAGTCACCTTGAGGTCTGCCGGTGTTTCATGTTCATTTGATTTTAATGAGGTTTTAGATCTAAAAATAAAGAACTTTTGCACATTATGAAAAGAAAAGGGGAAATGTGTCCATTACTCATCCTTTCCTCATCCCACCTGTTACTGGTTATTAACAAAATTGTCGGTGTCTGTTACTGGGGGGTCGGACCTTTTTTCGAAATCGAGCAAATAAAAATAGAATTAACTAATTCAAAGGATCCAGGAGCAGCCAAACGTTAGACGAGATGCAGTTACGTGAGAGTTTAGTAGTTTTAAAAGTCTAATTACATTAAAAGGCTCAGAAAATTGAGTTAACCTGAGAGCGATGTCTTAGCATGTCTGTTACTGGTGCCGTTACTCTATTCCGTTAAATGTGTCACGTGAAAGTAGACTGCCAGTAGCTTGTTTCATTCAACTGCGTTGTATAAAGATTATGCAGTTGGCATGAAGACCGCATGGAAGTTAGCATGGAATCTCTTGTTTCAGAATACTCACTCAAGATGGAAGTTTTTATTTCGATGTAAAATAATCTTCGGACAAACTAACCGAAAGTTTTCCGTATTGTTTCTGACTCAATGTAAAGGGTGTTTTTTTAGAGGTATAGAACTTTAAGTTTTCAACACTGTTTGATATGTGTGCCATTTTGATAACTGTCATTTGTTTTGTGTTCAGTTCGGTTTGCCATTTCATCATGAATAGACAACAAGGCGGTGCAACATGCCACACAGCGCGTGTCACAATTGATGTATTGAAAGAAACATTTGGTGAACGAATAATTTCGCGTAATGGACCCGTGAATTGACCTGCAAGATCATGCGATTTAACACCGCTGGACTACTTTTTGTGGAGTCTGTGGTCTGCACCGATAAGCCACAGACGATTGACGCCTTGGAAGAGAACATTCGCCACCTTATTACTGACATACGGCCTCGATTGCTGCAAAAAGTGAGAAAATTGGACTTTCTGATTAGACGTTCTCCGAGCCAGCCGAGGTGGCCATATGCCAGAAATTATATTTGAATAAAAATAGCAAAGAATCATCTTTCGAATAAAGCAACATTCATGGCAATTAACAACATTTAACTGTATAAAGAATAAATACCTTTGTGCTGAAAAATTAAAATGTCAGTAATCCAACGTTATTAAGCACAAAACTTGCAAATGATTGCAGACACGTGTTTCGGTGTTACAAGGAACACCTTTTTCAATGCAAAGAAGTGTGAGCTTTTGGATGAAAAGTCATCCGAGACTTGCGAGAAGCTCACACTTCTTTGCATTGAAAAAGGTGTTCCTTGTAACACCGAAACACGTGTCTGCAATCATTTGCAAGTTTTGTGCTTAATAACGTTGGATTACTGACATTTTAACATTTAACTGTGTTTTATTTGAACCTAAAGTTCTCTACTTCTAAAAAAAACACCCTTTAGAATCTCACCCACTATTTCTTTCAGTAAGTCGGAGAAATTTCTGCGAGGTATATTTAATGGCAAATGCATTAGCCATAATTCTTCATCCAGAAACGTAATGAAGAGGGGAAAAGAGTACGAAAATCCCATAATCCTTTTAAGCATATCTCAGCGTTTTACATTTCTTCCTTTTCTTTTACTCTTCTGAAGAACTAATAAGTCTTCCACACATGCAGAAATGTGCTAAGTCCTATAATTCTCCCCTCCCCCTTCACCTTTTCTGCAAAGTATTATTCTCCCGAAGTTATTTAAAATAAAACCCTTCAGAATTGCGATTTTTCTAAGATATAACTTTTTTTCCTCCGGCTGGTGGCTGACAAATGATGAAATCATTTCTCCGTTAAACATCGTTAATTCCATTTAAGTTTTTTGTTTGAACCATAAAAATTAACTCGGAACTTGGTTATTTCGTGTGTTCCCATTAAATTATTTTTTTGATATTTTTTTATTGATTAAGTGTGTTCAGACGTAGTTTTTTATTTTTATGTTTTATTGTAGTTTACCTGTTTTGTAAATCACTTTGTGGAACAGTAGTTTCGTATCCAATTACTTAACTTTATAATACTTCTTGGTGAAGGAGGGATCTCCCGTTTTAAACTTAACGAATAAATAACTGCTTTTCTCATTTAAGTTGTCAGCATGCCATTCTCAACAGCAAAAATGAGCAATAAATGTCCTTAAAAAGCTTATCAGGAAAAACTTAAAACAAATTTATTTTGTCTACTGAAAACCAACATTTAACCAAAGAAAAATTTAAAATTGGAGGCACGCTAAGAACAATAAATTGTGTTTATCCTAGTTTAGTTGTCTAAAGTAATATAAAACAGAACTGCCGTCCATGATATCAACTAAATTAAAATATAAAATCCAAATGATAAAAATCCAGACACATTTTTTGTACAGGTCACAATTTTGTCCTATACATAATGTTTTTGTTATTTTTATTTTTAATTCTGATTTTTATTAAACTAAACTCCGTGTCGCAACAGCCCATGGGGGCCAAGGGGTGTGCCAATCTCAGTTTTAGCGATTAAGAGTTCTAGGTTGCAAGGCAGAGGCTCCGAGTAGGTGGTCTGCTAAACGTGAATCCCCCAGGTTTTAGTTCGCAAGCACGCTTGGTACTCATTTTATCGACCCACTGCTGGGATGCCAGGCTGAAGCGCTACCACGAAGCAAGGAGGATAGAACATATATACATTTGTTTTACTTTCAATATGTCAACATTTATTGTGCATAATAAAGATATTCTCTGTTCTTAGTCCATTCTGTAGTTCTTTCAAACAATGTTCAAAATTTTAGATTATAAAAATCCACATTTTAAAGCCTAATTTATACGTTACGTGTTAATACACTATTTTAAGACTACGCCTAGTTCTAACTAAACACTGTTTTAGATAAACGTACCGAATACTCGGTAACTACTCGGTACTCGGCCAAATTTTGATCAGGTGCTCCGCCAATACCGAATGGTTGTAAAAAATTGAATATTGTTCAAAGCAGATTTTACAATTAATAAAAAAGTGCAAGTATATAATATACTGCACTTTTACAGTTCAAATTCAAATTTTGAGCATAATGAATTTGTTATGCTTCAATGGAGTAAATCTTATATTTTAATGCCCCAAAGTTAATGAAACTTATTTATTAAAAACGGGGCAAAAAGGGTAAGTACAGAAAATGTGAAATTTTTATATTATCAAATGGATTTTTGCCACAAACAAAATTATTTATAAGAAGCATAAAAATACCTTTTCTTAAAAAATAAAACAACGTCAAAAGCACAAATGTGCTGTATTTAAAGACATCCGACAAAAGTCGGTTTTTTTTTCACATTCATTAGCTCACATTTTATGCACTGAAAAAAATGCTCCTTGTCATGCAGAAACACATGTCTGCAGTGCTCTTGCACATTTGTGCTTTTAATCTTGTTTCATTTGCTTTTATAAATCATTTACGTTTGGCGGACTAGAAGTATAGATTGATATAATTTGTTTTAATTTCAACTTGATCAATCCAACCACTTAAGTATTTGTTTATTTTTAATTTATAAAATAACTTATACTGTAAAATTATTGACACAAACAAAATCTTTTAAATAATGCGAAATTAAATTTCTGCTAGAATTTTGTTTTAAAAACGTATTCGGATATGGAGGTCTATACTACTATTTTAATGAACTCAAAATGCGTCACGTGTGCCGGTGGTTCTTCTTAAAACCTAATTGGAACTCGGTACTCGGCCGATTAGTGAATGGCCGAATAGGGTAGACCGACCAGTGAGTGAACACCACCCAGTAAATGAACAGCGCGTCATTTTTTTTTAAAAAAAAAAGCTTCCAAATTTTTTTTTCTGAATAAATTCACTACAAAAGCGTTCTTTATTGATATTCTGAGCAATCTGACACCTGACTGGTTACTTTGGATACGTATTTTTTTCCTGGAAAAAATTTGAAATTTTTACTTGCGTGAATCGTTCTTTCTCTCTTTCAAAATAATAAGGCTGGTTTCGTGCTAGCAAATATTTTGATACATATTATTTTTATCGATAAATTTTATTTTTTAACTCTATGAAAGAGAAATTAAGTATACATATTTAGACTATGGATTTAAATTGTTTCAGTCAATGCAGAATGCGTAGATTTTCAGGTAGAGGGGTGTTCAGTCACTGGGTACGAAAAATTGCAAAAACCCAGTGAATGAACAATGGCAAAATTTCTTTTGATTTAAAAAGAAATTTGAAGTTTCTTTGAGATATTTTCATTTTCGTACTTTTTTGTAATGCAGATAGTTTTATATGCTTATTTATTTATGTATTTCATAATACCTTATAACTTCTTTATTTTTGTCTTTGCAAACAATGCACTTTTTACTGAGTTTTATCTTTTATCTATATATATCTCTATCTGTATATTAACCTACTTACCTACATCTATCTTTCTATATCTTTATCTATCTTGATAGATAGACAGGTAGATAGAGAGATAGAGAAATAGAAATATATATACAAAGAGAGAGAATAGATAGATAGATATGTATGTATGTTTGTATATAGATAGATAGATGAATGGATAGAGGAAGATGTAGAAATAGATATATAAAAAATAAGAGGTAAATAGATGTATAGGTAGATAAATATAGAGATAGAATAGGTAGGTAGATAGATCTATAGATTTATTGATAGATAAATAGATAGGTAGTGGTTGAAAGATAAATACGTAGATAGAGAGACTATTATAGAGATAGATAGCTAGGTACTCATCTCAAAATCTGTCTGGAATTTATTGTTCAGGGGGATAATCATAACGTAGATCGTAAAATATGCAGAATTGGCGAAAATATTTCTCAATTGTTGAAATTATTGCTGCCATTTTTGCTCCTCCTGTAAAATTTTGCATTTAATTAAGATCTAAAGATTTTATAAATTTTAAAGCTGGTTATTTTTGATTTTAGAGGCTTAGCTCTAGATTTGCAATTTTAATTATTTGATGGATCATTTTTCATTTTAGCGGAATTTAAAGTATCGTTTAAAGCCCCATTTTGGTTAGAAATTTAATTGTTAATTTAAAACATCAACAACCTTGTTTTGGCGACGTTGGACGAGCCCTTTTGTTTTGATTTATTTGGTGAAATATTTTACGATCGCGCGGTAAAATGATTACGCCGTGATGCTCATAAAAAATAGCGTAATTTTTTGCTACTTTAATGTAGTTTTTTTTGACTTTTTAGATTTTTCCCTTTACATATGCATGAAAATCTATCTTTATGCCAAATTTCAAGTATGTGAGAAACTTGGAAGTTCATAAACATTTTGATGAGCGAGTGAGTGAGTCAGTGTTAAAAATGACTTTTCAGATCTTAATAATTGTATAACTATAAGAGGTACACTCATGAAACTTAGGATTATAGGTCTACTATGCAGCTCTATTAGACATACAAAATTTCAGGCACGTAGATTTAATAGTTTTTGAGAAATGAGGGGGTCAAAAGTAGCTTGAAATGGTTCGTGTAAGATACACACTGGCAGATGTGTCGCCTGATTTCCGAACTTGACTGACACACTGCCGTGTGTCTAAATAGATCTCAAAGAAACTTAGTTTCTTTTTGAATCAAAATTTATCATGTTGTTCGAGGTGTTCATTCACTGGGTCGTTGTGCCATTTTCTCTTTAAACACCTAAAAAAGTCGGAAGCGGTACCATTTAAGTTCCCGCGATTTTTTAGAGATATTTACATAGAACAATTAAAATGTTTTAACTATCACGATCTGTATAGTATAGAATTTAAAATTACTAGGACTTTTCAAAAACGAAATTTTGCTTAACTGTTCATTCACTGGTCGATCTACCCTACTCGGTACTCGGCCAAAGCGCTACTCGATACGTCTCTAGTTTTAGACATACGTTTTCATAAATTAAGTGCATTTAAGCTTCTGAAATCACGTGGCATTCTGAAATGGGGGGTAAATTCCAAAAATGCATTCACTAGCAACAAAAACGAATAAAAATAAAAATCCCCGCTCCTCTTAAATATATAGTTTTTTTACATTGTTGTATGTGATAAGTAAAGCATGTTTTACGCTCCTACAATAAATATTATGGAAGTACGACAGATTTCTTTCTCTTTCTGATCGTTCTCCCTATTGCTCCGCATTTTAGATATCATTGCTTTCTTTAGTAGACTTTTCCCCTTCCACCTTCCTTATCCCTCTCTGTCCGCGGCGACAAGTGCACGCGGCAAGTTTGCGGCTTTGGGCGTCTCCCCTTTCTTTTATCCTCCTTGCCATGAAGCCACTGAGCTCCGACCTTGATCTGTGTGTGTGGTTCGCTTTCGCTCACACTTCTATCTTCCTCCGCGCCGCTCTCCGCCATGTTTAGTTCAAGTGTTGTCAGCTCGAAATGCTGCGCCATGTGAATTTCTAGCTTTCCCGCGGAATATAGGATATGAAAGCTTATAAGAACAGACAGATTTTCTTTTTTCCTCGTATTTTCATTAAACGGAGTGAGCGCCATGTCTGGCAATCCGGCGCCAATCGTTTCGCATCGTCATAGCTCTTTCAAAGAAAATAATTTTTTTCAAAAATTCGTTTATAAAGTTAGAAAACAAACAGATATTTGTGACCTGCACTTTGCATTTCATAATATCATAACTAGCTTCTAATTTTTTCGACACAACGTACAGTGATATTTGGAGCAGAAGATGTAGATCTACGGGGAGAGAGCATCTTTGGACATAAGATGGCCGCCGTTCCAAAGTTGTCCAATCTCTCCGTATTTAGGATCTCTAACTTCCTCTTTAGTTATGTCGCCGCTTGCATGATGGTTAAATAATCGTTAATGACTTTTATCTTGAAATGTACAGTTCCTGCCATGCACCGTATTACAGTGCCAAATCGTCTATCAAGATCGTCATTTACCACTCTCCAGTTTTACCACGTGTACATTTCGGCTTAGTAGGGGAACATGGGGCAAAGTGATATGGTGAAATACTTACTCTGCTTTTAGTTCCACTTATTTGGTATTATTTTAACTATATAGTACCATATCTGTAGTCTATTCCAGTCAGGAAAAAAATGCCGCCGAAGATTAAAGCATTTGGTAGTACAGGCAATTAAAAAAAATAATTATAGTCATATTGTAATATTTTGTTGTAAATCAAAAATTATTTTTGTTTCTATAAAATTATAAAGTTCTTGTTATCAATATTTTAAATATTAATTGAGACCTCCTAATATTCAATGCAGTATTAATTTTGTTAATTGTAAGCTTATTTGTGTTTTAAATAAATAGTACAATCAGTCAAGTACACTCGGGGAAAAGTGAGATAGTTTTATTTCCTTACTCTCAATCATTTCATATAGATCACTTACGTTTTCATTTATTAATTAATTCATTTACATTCCCTCATTTAGTAATTCATTCATTTAATCACGTATTTTCTTATTGATTCATTCTTTTTCTCGCTCATTTATTTTTATTCATATATTAATTGATTTACTCATTTAATTGTTCGTTTATTTTTTCATTATCTTCTCATTTATTCATTCAACCTCTTATTTACTAACTTTGCCATGAAAAAAAGAAAGTCAAAAATTTCTACTTTTTTATTGAAGACTCAAATTTACTGCCAAAAATAAAAAAAATATTGTTTCAACGTAAGTTTTATTTTTAAATACAATGTTTTTTCTTTATGTACTGTCATTTTCAAAACAAATCAGTCATCTTAACCATTTCACTTTGCCCCACATTTCCCTACATTCTGCCGTAAGTTTAGGTTGAATTTACTAGGTTGAAACAACACATTGGATCGTGAGCAGTTTTGATCAACGAAATTTAGATCAATAGCGAGTTGAAAGAATAAACTTGTGTGAAAGAATAAAGTTGAATGTAGAGTTTCAAAATATGTAATCGTTAACATAAAATGGATGGCTTTAAAATGAAATAAGAGACTTAATATAGCGCCTACATAAGAAACTTTTGATTTTTATTTGTTTACAGGCAAAATCATTGTCAATAACTCTATTTAACAAACAACATCAAATTAAAACGTAGGGAGGAAAAACAAATTTAATAAGAATGTGGACATAGGTTTAACTTTGAATTTAGAAAATAATCATCACAGAACATATAACAGTTGCGGACGATGACCAGAACATAACTCTCTGGAGGTATTTTCTTCATCGTCTTTCTGACTTTTAAAAGTTCTTTCAGACTCTTCTGATAATTTTGGCACAAATGAGCCCGCTTGACAGCTTGTCCTGTCGGATATTTTGAGGTTACAGCTGTCAAGGCATCATTCTGAGGAGCTACAAAAAGAAAGAAAAAGTATTTAAATAAAAAGTCAATTGTTTTTCGTTTTTTACTTCCTTTTACAAAAAAGGAAGTATTGTATTCGCGAAAAAAATTTCACTCAAAAATCGGTCTTAATTTTCATTTTTCTCACCCCTGAATGAATGTTGAGTTTTTTTTTTTTTTTCAACCCAACTACACGTGGATAAATGCCTAAGAACGTATAGACCCCTGAAATATCCATTTTGACAATCCCCGAGGTAATTACAATGAGTTTTCTCGTGACGTCCGTATGTACGTATGCTTGTAAGTATGTGCGTGTGTATGTCGCATAACTCAAGAACGGTATGTCCTAGAAAGTTGAAATTTGATACGTAGACTCCTAGTGGGGTCTAGTTGTGCACCTCTCCTTTTGGTTGCATTCGGGTATTTCTAAAGGGGGTCTTTTGTCCTTTTTTGGGGGAAATCATTGTTAATTTCAATGAAAACTCAAGTGTGTTTTAATTTGGCAAACACTTGGCGATATATCGACAAGCTTTTGGTCGCCAAGTGTTTTCGCCAACTTTGCGACAAATTTGGCGATTTTTTTTTTTAAAAAATCCGGTTTCAATTTGGCCACTGTTGGTGATATTTAGAGAGTTAACTATTGAATCACATTGAAATTGCCAATAATAGGGAAATAACATTAAATTGGTGTAAAAGGAAGTCATGTGATGCAAATAACAGCTCGTTTTAAAAAAGCATTGGAGCTTATAATATCATGTACAGTAGAGCAGTGAATTATTCTCAGCCCTTTTAGGACGGTGCCCTTGGAAATGGAATATGGAAGTTTTCAAAAGAAAATTAGATTTTTAATTTTTTATTATTATTAATAAGAACATTTTTTTTTTTGCTTTTTTAAGATTCTGATCTCTGAATAACAAGACATAAAAATTTATAAATTGCATTCCATAATTTATGTTAAATTCAATAATTTTTTCCGGCTGGTGGCGTGATAGTAAGGCTTTGGCCTTCTACCCTTGGACCCAGGTTCTGGCCTGAGGTGGCCAGTCGGTGGATTTTCAAGATGCAGAAAATCAAAATCATCAGCAGCCATGTCGTACGGTTATGTGGCATGTAAAGGATTCTTTGGGTACTCGTTTGGCTTTGAATTCCTTCAGAAAAATTAATTTCCTAGTGCAGTTTTGCATCGAAGACAGCCCTGGTGCCTCCATCTGGCGGAAACTGCATCAAAACTACTTGTGTCATGCATCAGCACCTTAATGTTGGCACATGAAAGACTGATGCCTTGTCGGGGACCGGACTAGGTCTGGTAAAGGCCAGATGACCACTTACAACTTACTGGGAACAAATTTATATAAATTTTTAAAAAATAATGAACTTAAGGCATGTCCCATAATTGTTCTTAAAATGTTAAATAAGCTTCTAAAAGTGAAATACTTCTTCGAGCTCATGATCTTCGAATAAGCAGAAGCACGCTAACCAAATTGAGCCCATGAGTCTCCAATTCGGGCTGCTATGCATTGAAGCAATTACATGATAAAATAAAAACCAGAATAAATAGTGTTTTTTTTTTTTTTTTAATCGAAACCCCCCACCAAAATGTAAATTGTTTGACAGCGGTGAAAATAATCTTAAAAATGACGCTTAACTTATGAAGTTGAATTGATGAAATTATGGAGTAGTCCGAAGAAAAGACCTCTGAGAAATAATACATAATAACTATAACTTCCATAAAATGGCTATACATTTAGAAAAAAAAACAGTTTGAATGAAATTCAATGTTAATTTTTATTCGTGCAACAACAGATGAATAAAAAGTGTTCTGCGAAATAAAGCATTTTTTCGCTCCAAATATTTTAAACACGAATTGACCAGCTGTGAGGGGGGGGGGGATCCATAACAGTCCGACATGTATGCAAACTGCCGTACTGCAATTGGCAATTTATTTTAAAAGTAAGGGATCAGGAGTGTTTAACCCCCAAATGCCGCTTCGAGGCGCAACTGCTTTTTTCTAATAAAGAGCCATTCCATTTCAGATCAGGCAGGGTCTGTCACATGACCATCACCGATTTTTTTGAAAAAAATACAGTAGTTACAACTAAGGGACATATGAAATATCCCAAAAGGATTTTGCAAGAAAATTTTTTTTTCTTCAGTTACAGCCTATTAAAATTCTGCACAAAATCCGCCATTTTGGAAAAAAACCGGCAAAACACTCCATTTCAAATGGACATTATTTCAAAAGTATTTAACCTATTTGAATAACTCTTTTTTCTAAAAATAAATAAGGACCCATATATCCTCTAGACATCGTTTTTGAAAGTTTAGTTAGGTTTTTTCATAAAGAAAAAAAATCATTTTTGTCGCGAAAAAACTGCATTTTTGCCGATTTTATGATTTTTTTTCTCCATCAAAAAGAAGTTTTTTTTACTAAACGGAGATGGCACTCTAAACCCCTATATGAGAGTTTCATAACATATTTTATTATAATCCTTGGATGCATACAGCCTCGGAAATAAAATTTAAAATTTTGAAAATTTTTAAAAATTAGCGATTTTTGAAGTGATTTTACTCAAAAAACCCATTTTTTAAAAATCTAAAAATTGGCTCATTTGAACCCCATATAATGCTTAACAAGTGGGCAGACACCGCATCCCGTATTTTTTCCCATAAAATGTTTTATGATTTTTTGAAAGTGACCTTATCGCCCATGGCATGCATGTAAAATAAAAATTTGTAATATTTTCAGTAACTGAAATTCCGGTTATATTAATGCCTAATAACTACAATAAAGGTGCCCTTTATCAGGAACAACTAAAATCTTAGTAACTTTTAATAATGTAGCAGTATCAAACCGCTTCTGATGACCCAGTCAATTCGTCTTTTTGTACTTTGTTAAATGAATATATTTTTCTGCTGATCAGCGCCTAATTGTTATGGGAGCTGAGATCCCATACTTCCTTATTTGTTTCACTCAAATTTTTGTATTTTTGACCGCATTCAGGCCACTTAAGCATTAAAATAAGTTCTGAAGACTATAGGGATCCTGACCTTCTTTTGTTAGAAATTGGATCCCTGGCTATAATAGCTACCTTTGGTGAGATCTGTTTGGTTACCTCAACTTACAACCATGTTCAATTAATTATTTCTCTCATAAAACAGTGGGCTTTTTAAATTCTTAAACTACAAGTGAGTTTTGCGGTATGAATTTAGTATACATATTCTTACGTATAAAAGTAATCATACTAGGTAGGATCCAAAAATTATGTGACAACATTTGCCAATGTCAACCAAAGCACGAAATTAAAATTAATCGTTTTAAATGCATTGTATTGTTCTTCCCTTTGATGGTTTCCCCTGTCGCGTAATTGAGTTGAAGAGAAAGAGAATTGAAAGAGAAAAAAATATGATTCGTTGCTGCATATGAAAGTAACGGTGAATGCATAGCTTTGGAGACAAAATAAACTAATATTTATTTAAAAAAATATAGATTTTTACTGTTTCTGATAAAGTACATCATTATCGTAGCTATTAGTCATTAATATAATCATCAAAGGCTCTTCTATCTAAAGGCTACACACAGAGTTTTAGAAAAAGACGAATTGACTAGGTCATCAACAGAGGTTTGTTACTGATATATTATTAACAGTTAGTAAGATTTTAGTTGTTCCTGATAAAGGGCACCTTTATTGTAGTTATTAGGCATTAATATAACCTGAATTTCAGTTACTGAAATTATTAGAAATTTTTATTTTACATGCATGCCATGGGCGATAAGGTCACTTTCAAAAAATCATAAAACATTTTATGGGAAAAAATACGGGATGCGGTGTCTACCCACTTGTTAAGCATTAAATGGGGTTCAAATGAGCCATTTTTTAGATTTTTAAAAAATGGGTTTTTTGAGTAAAATCACTTCAAAAATCGCTAATTTTTAAAAATTTTCAAATTTTCAAATTTTATTTCCGAGGCTGTATGCATTCTAGGATTATAATAAAATATGTTATGAAACTATCATATAAGGGCTTTAGACTGCCATTTCCGTTTAGTAAAAAAAAACTTTTTTTTCATGGAGAAAAAAAAATCATAAAATCGGTAAAAATGCAGTTTTTTCGCGACAAAAATGATTTTTTTTCTTTATCAAAAAACCTAACTAAACTTTCAAAAATGATGTCTAGAGGATGTATGGGTCCTTATTTATTTTTAGAAAAAAGAATTATTCAAATAGGTTAAATACTTTTGAAATAATGTCCATTTGAAATGGAGTGTTTTGCCGGTTTTTTCCAAAATGGCGGATTTTGTGCAGAATTTTAATAGGCTGTAACTGAAGAAAAAAAAATTTTCTTGCAAAATCCTTTTGGGATATTTCATATGTCCCTTAGTTGTAACTACTGTATTTTTTTTCAAAAAAATCGGTGATGGTCATATGACACTTTTCATACCTGCCTGCCTGATTTGAAATGGAATGACTCAAAAGTCATCGTAAAATCTCGAAGTCATTATTTCTTGTTTTGCAACTGATATTCAATAGGATAATAACTTCGCCTCATAGTTATCCCTTTAAATTATTTTTAAAGTTTACTGTTTCTCCATATTTCAGAGAATGAATTAGTTGCTATTGCGAAGGGAATTTAAGAAGAAAAAAAACTGGAGATGAAATGCAAAGTTAAATTAAGAATATATTGAATAAGGTATTGAAGCACCTTTGTGGATACGTGATAAAATATTATGGGGAAAAAATGAGTAATCTCCCTTTTACTCTTCCATTTTCTTTCGTAGCCCTAAGTTTCTCTGGCTCCAGAAATAGACCATAATGCGTACTTTCTGCTTTTCCTTTGAACATCAAAGCAAAGACTTCTCCGAGCGCGAGCAGTTGCACAGAAGATTGCATTGTTGAAAGCGGTTTTGAATTTAGTAAAATGTGATAAATGATTCAGGAATAAATGCGCCGAAGCTAGTTTTCCTTTTTGAGGGATAAACTCTTTCCGGAATTCACATTTTGTCGCAGAATGAGAATGTCTTTTCAAGTTTAAAATTTATTTTCATATCTCAAATCGATTTTACTCTACTTTGCCGTAGAAAGGTAAGGAAATGCAATAACAAAGCAATGAGATCTTTACTAATAATAAAGCTCAAAGTCTCTCTGTCAGGATGTCTGGATCTCTGTGACGTGCATAGCGCCTGGAACGTACAGCCAATTTTCATGAAATTTGGCAAAGTTAGTTTGTAGCATGGGGGTGTGCACCTCGAAGTAATTTTTTGAAAATTCGGTTTTGTTCTTTTTCTATTCCAATTTTAAGAACATTTTCCGGAGCAAAGTTATCACAAGATGGACGAGTGAATTACCAAGTTATCATAACGTTGAACTGTAACATGGGCAAGCCAATTGGTGAGAAATGCACCATACATTATTTGTAAATATACAGGCGAACCAAAAGACCTTTTAAGTTTCTACTACGGGCAAAGCCGTGCGGGTACCACTAATAAGTAATATAACTAAAGACAAATAAATTATGAAGAAAAGATAAATATTTCTGTAAAAAAATTAGGGAAGAAAAATGTACAATAATTGAACAGCGGACAAGTGTGCTAAAGAACCAGTGCCTGCGAGTATAGGTTAAGACGGACAATATCGAAAGACTGTTAAGCATTTTGTAATTTTTCTTCAATAAAAATATTGTTTAAAACCTATTAAAAACTTGTTAAGATGAGGAAAATGCAAGGCTAAACGTGAAAACATTAATTATACTTATGTGCATGAAACATTTTGGATAGAAGAAAAAGAGAAAATGAGCAACTAAAACAAAACTTTTAAAACCCAAAATCAACCCAAAATCATTTTGCAAATTTTTATTGTATTAAGGTGAAGTGATAAATATCAGCGGCAAATATTTTACTATGTTTTTTCCACGAAAGCTATCAAAAGCTCCTATATAACGGTGATAAGGATGGCACTTTTTGGTTATATGTAGGAAAAGGGGAGGGGGTTCATATGAACATGGCATGTTTTAATAGGATATCTTCAAGCAAAAAATCTCAAGCAATGGCAGTGCCAGTTCTAGGATCTTGGCCAAAAATTTAGAGCAATGAGCCATTTTATGTTTCTGTGTGGTAATTCTATTGTTTTAACAGGTGTGTTGTCCCAATGTTATTGCAATCTTCTTCACGCGAAAACATATTTTTAACTAATTGACAGGTTTTAATATATTTTTAAAAACATTATAAAACATTCAAGTGCATTTATGACAATGTTTAATTTTTTTTTATAAAAGTAAGAATTCTTTATTTTTGCAAGCGCAGGTAGATAATGAGACACATGTGTACACAACATCTACGGGCACATGTGAACAGCTCCCAAATCCTCCCTGTAATATTAATATTAGTGTAGGATATTATAAGTGTCAAAAAATTATGAATATTTGCAGTTATATTTTTTCTATAATCAGTTTACAGATTTATTCTTAATTATTATTATTGTTAAATATTCATTTATATATTTTTATTATTCTTATGAAAGTTTTCTTTAAACTAAACAGTTGATAAACAACTTAGTGGTATGTAATACTTAAAATTTGACAGTAAGAAGCCTCATGTCCAAAATTAAGGTCACAAACATAAAATCTGCTAAAACTGAAAACTATTCACTGTGTTGCCACGAAATTTGGCAGAGGTTATTGCAGTGGAAGAAAGAACATAGAAACCTAACAACATGGAAAAGATTTTAATTGGGAATTAAGAAATAGGATATCAAAAAGTGCTAAATTATGAATCAGAGATAACGCTTTTATCTCGCAAAAAGCCTGTCTAATATGGAGTGTGACTACCGTGTACTGCTATTGCAAGCTTCACCGCGAGCTTTCATACTGTTTATGAGATTTTTTAATAAATGCATGGGACAACAAAGCCCATTCTTTACAGTTGTTCAAATTGTACACATAGGTTAAAAATCCTTCAATGTAATTAGTATATACTTATATGTTTCATCATACACACACATATACGTATTTAAAAACTCTTCAATACGTATATGTTTCACATTGAAGAGATTTTCTTTGAAATATGATGCATGTCCTGCATTTATTAATCCTGTCCTGTTCGTATAAGCTCCATGCTTATTCTCAAGTGTCCCCCCAAAAGGGCACACGTAAACAATTGAAAACATTTTTTAAAAATGATATACAGTAAAAAAATTATTAATTTTTAAATCAAAAAATTAAATACACAAAGAAAAGATTATTGTAGAGATATTTTGCTCTGTTTAATTGATTAAATTTGTTGATAAAAAAGGAAATAAAAAAATTGTTCACTTCAGGGTTGTTTGGTTTAAACCACGTTCGTTAAAACCATGGTTTAAACCAATTGGTTTTTTAAAAAATACCATGCGGTTTTTTTTAAAAATGGTTTTAAGAAAAAAAGCCAAAAAAAAAAAAAAAACCATTTTACAGGTTTACATTGATTTCCCCACACATATTGAATAAGAAACAAATTAGGATTGGAAAAAGCTTCAAAGCTAGTCTTTTTGTTCAAGGCTTTCAACTAAATGAATTTTTTCTAAAGACTGTTGGAGAAAACAACGGTTCTTTTGGTTTAAAGCAAAATATTTTTAATCTGTCACAAACAAAAATTTTAAAATTACATTTATAAATAAATATACAGGGTGTCCGAAAAGTCCTTGACGCATTTAACCTTTTTGTAATGTTGAAGACTTTTAAAGACGGTTGCATTGCATTTTTCAAATTCTTTTTCCTGGCTTTTCCACCACTCAGTCACTGTTGCAGAAGATATAACGTTTTTGGCAAAAAAAAATTCTTGAAATAGAATTTGCTACACATTTATTTGTTCTAAAGAGTTTGCATTTAATATTTTTTAAACTTCAATGCTGGATGCAACATGTATGCCAGTAAATAAGCTGTAATTTAAGTCATGTCACACCAATTTTTGTATTTTTGATTTGGTTCTTTGTTTTAGCGATAGTCGATATCTTTTCCAAATAAGAACTGAGTCGAATATAGAGCAGCACTTTTTTAAAAAACTTTGTCAGTACATCAGCAATTGATTTTTTGAATGTTCAATCATGTACTGTTGTACATTTTGCTTTACTTCAATATTTGCGACATTGTGTATATAAAAATCAGCGTTATGTAAGATCAGAAAGAAAAAAATATGAAAATTGTTCTTTTGAAAAGATTATGCTTAAAAATATAACTTTTACCTTTATTAGATAATTATTCATATTATGTTGGTTTTATAAAGTTTTTTTCTTGGATCTTCATTATATTTTATCTTAACCCGCATCACAACCACTTCTTGAAGTATTTCGTATCATAAAGGGTCTATATATACATGCATACTACTATGTTAATCAAGTCAAACATTTCAATCAATATTTCCCCGCAGAAAACTATTTTAATTATTTAATTTAGTTACAAGATTTTGTTCTTATCTCTTTAATTAATCAAGAAATAGGTATAATGTGACTATTGAATAACTGTTAATTACATGGAACCTTAATTACCTTCCGAAAATTAATTGTTTTTCTCGCAAATAGTATTTAAACCAAAAACAAACCCGGTTTAAACCAAAAAAACCTGGTTTAAACTAAAAAAAAAAAACTTTTTTTTTTTGTTTTGTTTGAAAAAAACCGTTTTTTTTTTACCAACCCTGGTTCACTTGTCCTCCCTTTCTCCTATGTCATGGCTCATTTTCAAAAAATTTCGCCAAACTGGTCAAAACAACAAAGGGCTTATTTTTACGTCAAACATTGCCAAAATCGATACTGTTGTAATTGCACTTTCACGTTTTAAATGAAGTAATCCATTAAACATGACTAATAATTACATTAAAGTTAAAAAAAAATACAACTAACAAATGAACTAAACCATTAAAAAAAGTTTGTCGTTCACGAAAAAAATTCGTTTCACAATGTATAATGGAAAGTGATCGTCTGGGAAACGGTTTTAAGGGGGTTTATAGCTGTTATGAGCTGAACCTTGTTTTTACTTCCTTTTACAAAAAAGGAAGTATTGTATTCGCGAAAAAATTTTCACTCAAAAATCGCCCTTAATTTCCATTTTGCTCACCCCCAAATGAATGTTGAGTTTTTTTTTCGATTCGACCACATGCGGAAAAGTGCCTAAGAATGTATAGACACGCGAAATATCCATTTTGACCATCACCGAGGTAATTACAACGACTTTTCTCGTGACGCTCTGTATGTATGTGCGTATGTGTGTATGTGCGTATGTGCGTATGTGCGTATGTATCTCGCATAACTCAAAAATGGTATGTCCTAGAAAGTTGAAATTTGGTACATAGACTCGTAGTGGGGTCTTGTTGTGCACCTCCCCTTTTGGTTGCTTTCGGATGTTCCTAAGGGGGTCTTTTGCACCTTTTTGGGGGGAAATCATTGTTAATATCAATGCAAACTTAAGTGGTGTTATAATTTGGTAAACACTTGGTGACGTATCGCCAAGCTTTTGGTCGCCAAGTTTTTTCGCCAACTTGGCGACGATTTTTTTTTTTTTTGTGCTTCTTATAAATTAATTGTTCTCCTGCCAAATATACCTAGCCATTCTTGTTTTGTTATTTTATAAGAATGAGATTAAAAAAACATATATTCAGCTCAGTGGTGACTCTTTTTTACTTCCTTTTACAAAAAAGGAAGTATTGTATTCGCGAAAAAATGTTCACTCAAAAATCGGCCTTAATTTCCATTTTGCTCACCCCCAAATGAATGCTGAGTTTTTTTTTTCGACCCGACCACACGTACATATGTACCTAAGAACGTATAGACGCTCGAAATATCCATTTTGAAGTTTCCCGAGTTAATTACAACGAGTTTTCTCGTGACGTCTGTATGTACGCTATGTGCGTATGTATGTCGCATAACTCAAGAACGTAATGTCCTAGAAAGTTGAAATTTGGTACGTAGACTCCTAGTGAGGTTTAGTGGTGCACCTCCTTTTTTGGTTGCATTCGGGTGTTTCTAACGGGGACTTTTGCCCCTTTTTGGGGGGAATTCATTGTTAATTTCGATGCAAACTCAAGTGGTGTTACAATTTGGCGGACACTTGGCGATATATCGCCAGTCTTTTGGTAGCCGTTTTGTTGCCAAATTTTTTCGCCAACTTGGCGACAAATTTGGCTATTTTTTTTTAAATCTGGTTTTAATGTAGCCATTGTTGGTGATATTTAGAGAGTTAGAGAGAGAATCACATTAAAATTGCAATAATAGAGAAATAACATTAAATTGGTGTAAAAGGAAGTCATGTGATGCACACATCAGCTCGTTTATTTTTCTTTTCAAGTTAAGTTTGCAAATTAAATGTGTCAGTGATCGTTTGTCATAGCTCAATGATTCAATTTAAATGTATTTTCCATTATCATATTTAATTTTGTTAAACTTAAAGATACACTAATCTAAAACAGCTCCAATATATACAATAACGTTTTGACACGTCCAAATTTTTCGTATTTAAACTTATTTTTAAAACCTTCTAAAGAACAACACTATCGGAAAAAGAAACATATTCTGATAGTTAAAAAAATTATTACTTCTAGTGGTACTAACGAAAAGAAGGTAAAAAGTGACAAACTTGAGCTACATCGCATTGAAAATAGGTTATCTTTCATATAATCCATTTTTATAGCCACTTTGGATGACAATATCTTTAAGAAAATCAAAGCTTACTCTCTGCAATTGCAACCCATCAAAAATATGTATTTTGAAAACAGAACCACGAAGTCTTTGAGTCATTTTTGTTCCAATTTTTCGACAACCTAATATCCCGGAAATTTTTCTCCCACTGAGCTTCTTCAAGAGTTAATAAGCGTGCTACATAAAATCTAATGAGCTCAAACTCACAAAAACACTAGAAAGTATTAAGAGCCAAGCACAGTTTACTCTTCCAAAATTTCAGGCGTGTAGTGTTCAGAAATTTTATGCGAGCTTAGCCTAAACATGGCAATTCGTTTCACAAAGCTGACTCGCCATTTTGGAATATTTTTTGGGAGATCCAGTTCCTCAGGATTTGGATCTCGGAAGCTTCAAATGCATCTCCGTAGCTCTATAAAATCTCACCCAAATCGGAAGTGGTTAAGATGGACCACTAGATCACTTGACATGGACTTCCATGGAAAGGTAAAGCGCAATATTTGCAGAAATGAGTTTTTGAGATATTTGAAGAAACGCGTTTCGCATTCATAATTGGGAAAAGTTGGCGTTTGACCTTCTTCGCGTGTTTTATTTTCAGCGGAAACGAAATAAGCAAGCTTCTCCAATAAAGTTAGAGTTCAACAAATGGGCCATTCTGTGTGACGGAATATGGCATTTGGAATAGTTTTATCACTAGACTCTGTTTCATAAAAACACATAATACAAGCTAGAAATTTTATTTTTGACAGCAACAGTCAAGTTTTGTCATAAGAACTACGTAAAACATCAAAAGTTAGTCAGTACAAAAAAAATCATTAAACATGGAATAAAATGCCTGTGACGGAACGGGACACATACGAGTCCTGTTCCGGCACGAGCATTTTATTGCATATTCTTCAATTATTTTACTTAAAATCGATAAATTTTAATGTTCTACATAATTCTTATGACAGATCCTTATTGTTGCTATCAAAAATAAATTTTCTAGCTTTTGTTATTTGTATTTATAACGCAAAATCTAGTGACAATACTACTCCAAATGTCCCGTTCGTCACATGGAATGGTCCAGATAATATAAGTGAAAATTTGCGGATACTGCGTTTTGCCTTACCACGACAGTAGAATGACTCCTAAGTGATTTTTAAAAACAAAAATAACACATAGCGCTTTCAATAATTAATGAGCGAATTTCTGCAAGAATATATAACCTCCACACCGGTTATCTCAATTATTAAGTAATTTACCATTTTTTCTAATACATAATATAGGGCTATTAATTCTAATTGCACATTTCCCATTAATTATACGAACTTCGAATAAAAGACATTACAAGTGCAAAGAAGGTAAGAAATAAATAAATCGCTGTTAACGATTACAAATCTGCAGAGCTGAATTCGAAGTAAAATGTTATTGATTTTAGTGCTCATTAATTTCGGAAACAGTGAGAAACATTCCATTCCAAGCCGAGCACGCATTAATTTGGTAATACGAGAAGCAAATTTTTTAACTAGAACATTTCGGCACGTCATGGCCTTTAATTGTAAGATCGATGATAAAATTGTGACACAAATTAATCGTCACTTACTTCAGTGAGGACTTTTTCAATTTCACCGCAAATTAAAGTTTTTTTCATTTTGCAAATCGTTATGCTTCAATCAGTTTGAAACTTTTTTCTGTGCTCAAAAACGTGCATTTTTTTTTTTTATTTGTCAAGAGAGGTCACTGTGACTGTGACCATCCAAAAATTTCATTATTCGGCAAGTTTTGTCGGATGATTTGGCAAAATTGTAATCATTCGCCAAAATTTGAATTTCTACTCCGCAAAATTATCATTATTCGACGAAATTTGGAGTTCCCTTCGGCAAAATTATCATCATTCGGCAACATTTGGAGTTCCATCCGGTAAATTGAGAATTCCCGTCCTCCCAAAAATTAATGTTTGGGGCGCTTCTGCTAGTATGTTCTGGCGATTCCGCAACTGGCGTCTATATTATGGAATGAATATAAGTACTTCTACAATTAGATTATCATTACAAATGTGCCCCATTCCTCTGTGGGATATTTCAAACAAATATCCCATGTTTAAAAACAATCCTAAGAAATCGATTCCTAGTAGAAACTGGCAACAAAACTTAATTGGAATTAGGTTTTTTTTTCTTGTCTTATATAAATAAGGTAATTGCGGCACTTAAGGCCACCCTACAAGATGCATGGCCTAGTACCTAGCTCATTTATGATTCAAGAGTCTTCAAATTTTCCTCCTTCATCACATGACGCATAAAAAATAAAAGAAAATAGTTCCTTGTGAAAATTTAAGTTTCAATTACGTTTTTAATCAGTTTTAACAAAGAAAATTGATTTGACCGTAACACGGGTCCCCAGTATTACCAATTCTGAAAAAAACGCCAAGAAGTACTATGAAGCTTTAAAAAAAGATAGAAATTCTTTATTGTCACATTTGGGGCACAGATAAATCATATTTTTATGCTTTTTTTTTTTGGTCACTTCGGCGCACAGTTCGTGCACATATGCAGCATAGGGTCATATCCTTCACCCGGTCCTTCAGTGTCTTAATAAGGACATGGAGTCCTACTAAGGCCAATTATGCCTTATTGAGCTACAATCTACTTTTCTAGAGTAATAAAATCGCAGAAAAAAAATACGGTACGCCATATATATTCCTTATATATGGACCGTGCAGTACATTTCTTACATTATTATCTACCGTCACATGACGGCACGGGGCCATATTTACATGGCCTTATTTGGCGCATCCAGTTTACTAGTTTTCTGAATCCCATCAGTTAGACCACTGGTATAGTGATATCACAGGGGTACCCACACCCTTAAGGGCAAAGGCGCACCCCCTAAATTTCACGAAGACCCCCTCCCAAAGCAAGAGCCCCCCCCCCAAACAAGTAAAAAATACCCCTCAAAACAGTCCCCCTAAAAATTTCAATTGCGCAACCTGCGCCATGACCCTACCCTCCTGGGTGGGCACTGGGTACCCCTGGATATCAAATAGTAATGGAAATTAAAGTAGCAGTAATTCAGTAGTAATGATAGTGTTACAGCTGTAATTGCCGAGAGACAAAACGGTCGAAGAACAATGCGTTATCTGCAGAAAGTTCAGAATTACCTTCGCAAGAGAGAAATCAAATGGGCATCAAATTTTCTCACCGTGCCGAGCGTGTTGATTTTTAAAGGCACTTTGCCTGGCAACGGCGAGTTTCGGAATGCCGCCAAATCAATTTGACGTTAATTAAAATGCCGTCGGATTTTCTAGATGCTTTGCAAGGGAAGAATTCGCTTCGGTAATCTGTGTGGCAATGACTTAAAGACGCTATTTCAACATCATTCTTCCATCGGATTCTTCCACTAAATGTATGCCATTTTGATCTACTGAAGGTTTTATAATAAATGTAAGTCTTAACCATATTTAAACTAGAAAATCTCCCGTCAAAGTATGACGGGCGAAAATTGTTTCTACATTTGAACGAAGCAATTGTCTGTTTGATGATATTTTGATGCTTGAAATTTTAACCCTTAACTCCTGCAGATGGCGTTCATTGTTGAGCACTTTTTCGATTCTTCATTCCCCTGAAATGAAGTCTTACCAGTAAAACAATTAAGTTACCAAATCCAGTTCAGCCTTGTCAAAATCTAATCTGAAAAATACTATCAAATTATAAATAACTTACTGAATTTTTGATACTCATGCTGCAGCGCGAGTTTCATGGTTAAGGACGTCAGAGCGTTACTCCATCAGTGATTTTGGCTATTATATCGCCGCCTCATAGCAACAGTAGGATATCTTAGTGTTATTTCTGGCATTAGATGCCTTAGTGTTGGTCTGAGGCGACGAAAAAATGGGGATAAGGCTTGTACTCTTCCATGTATGTGAAATAAATCACTATGTTTAAATTTGCTTCCGACGAATTAAAGTTTTCTCAATCAAAGGTGGCATTTTTTTAAATTTTCATTATAAGCTTCTTTTATACTTGCGCTGTTGTTTGGGGAAGAAAGGGGGGGGGGGCAGCCTGATCTTTGTTATTATTCTCCCCCCCCCCCCGTAATCGTTTTCAGAATTTCCCTTCGCAGTCATTTCCAGAAGCAAAAGTAAATTTTATTCACAAAGTTAGGAAATCAATTTTATGGCTAAACTAAAGTGAGCATGAAATTTCGAATTTTGGACTAAAAATCATTATTAAAAACAAAATTTAGAAAAAAGTGTTTAAAAAGAAGAAAGGAAAACTAGAACTTTCAATTTGCGTTTATCAAAACGTGCTCTTGTCTGTTTTTAGAGCTTTAAATTATTTTTTGATTTTTTCTAAAAAAAGAAGTAATCTTTCACGATTATTAAATGTTTGAGGCGGAAGAAACAACTTTAAAGATGAGAGAAATTGATATGCTGTTATCAAAAAATCACTAAAACAGTGCAATTAAATTAATAAAGCTTAATCAAAAAATAATCAGTTAAAATTCATCATTATAATATTTTTTCCAAGACAAAAAGAATGTGGAGAAAAGTTTAGTTAAATTTTGAAACACTTCCGCTTTGAAAACTTTTAAAAGAAAACTTAATAACGATATCAGCAAAGAAATACTTTTCTTATAATTTTGTGGAAAATTAAGAATTTAAGTCAGAAAGTGCAGACGTAATTTTGTTCTTCTTTTGCAGACGATTCATTAGAGAAACTAAAAGCTCCCTCAATTAAAGTGCATCCAAAGACTTTTGTTTCAAATGTAATCCAATCTTTTATGTGAATTCACGCTACCTTAAAAGAACTCAAAACCATTAAAGTTCAGTTTTCTTTATCTTTTTTAAATTTAAATCATTTGATATAAGGAAATGATTTCACGAAAAAAATCAAATTTTGAAGTTGAAAAGTTTTTGAAGAAGATTTTAAAATAAATAATAATTAAAAAAAGAAATCCTTAATCTCATTCCAATTTAAAGGATTTTGTTCACGCTTGCGCAGATTATTATGGTGTCTAAAAAAAGTATATTTGCACCCCTAATTCTTTTCCATAGAAGCAAATGAGACTTAGTGGGCATATATTTTGCAATAATGATGTTTTTTGTTTTAAAGAAATGAAGAAAAACGCGTGTATTTACATTTCATTTGAAAAAAGACTTTCCGAATCTCATGTTAATGAGGATTTGAAAACAGTTAAAAGGGTATTAAATTCATTCCAAATCTTATTTAATTACTCCTTTCACAAACAAAGGGAGATGAAAGCATTGCTCACTTTGAATATTAAAAAATCGAATTCGTTCTTCAGTTATTTTTTCTAACTGTCATCAATTTTTTTATTTTAATTTTTATTATTCAAGAAGAAGGAAGTACTTTTATTTTTGCGTTTTGCAGTTTTGACTGCAAGGAAAGAAAACATTAGCAAGTATAAAAATTAAAAAACTGAAGCAAAGGAACTGCCAATTAAAAGCCGGAAGAATCTATTTTTATCATTTGGAATGAAATAGCAATTGCAATTTTAATACTTAGAAAAAAAAGAAAAACCTTTTAAGTTTTAGAAACCTTAAAAACGGCTACGTAAGAAATTAAGAGGCTTTAAACGCGGCAAGTCTTCTTTCACGCCAAAAATCACCAAATGATCAAAAGTCAACCCAGAAACGGAAAATCATAAGTTGAAACATTTTTATTCTTCTTAAAAACAATTAATTCCCATTATAACATTTTACTAGAAATAAATTAATTGACTTTGATTATCATTTCACAACCATCAACTTTTACAGTAACGAACTAATAAAAATGCGGGAGGGGGGGGGAAGGGTTTGAATTAAAAATTTTGCAACCAAAAATCGCAGCTAGATGATTAGTCCATGCTTCTAAAAGTCATACCTTTGCAGACATTTCAGTACATTTTTTTTATCCCTTATTCAAGCTAAAATCATATAAAAAGAACACTAATGAATCGTAATTATTTTAAACGTTATACAATAATAAAGGAGGCATAATAAAAGAGCATAACCAAAAAAATAAATTATATATGCAGAAAGAAATATGTACAGTTATAGAAAAAGAAACAAAAGATAATACGTACTTTAAAAAATGAATAATAAAAAAAAAACTATAATGAAAATGAAAAGCATATTCTAAATGAATTCATTTAAATATATTTGGCGTAAGAAATTTTGAAATGAGGTATAATTTAAAGAATAATCATTCAAAATTTTTGGTTAAATGACAATAACATACTGAGAATATCCAGTCTAAAAGAAATTGCCAAAAAAACTGAATAACCAAATAAATAATCCTTACTAATATTATAAATGCGAAAGTGAGTTTGTTTATTTGTTTGCTTGTTTGTAATTTTTTTTTCACCCCTTAACTACTCAACCGATCACGTGAAATTTTGTGTACACGTTGTCAGTAGTGACCCTTTATATAGGGTCTCTAATTGTCAGGGGCGTAGAATAGAACATAGGGCTTCTTTCATCCAGAAAAATAGCGCATTCCAAGATATTTATTCCAATTTTTAAGAAATATCAAATTTTCAAGTATCTTAGCAAAAAAGAGTCACATTTTTTCGACTTTTGCAGCACGTTAAAGCCCTTAAAAGGCTGTACAATGTGAATTTTACCCGAAGTTCAAGGAAGAATTAGATCACCCCCGGATTCTTCATTTTCTGTCGAATTTATATTCTAAAACGAGGCTTATTTTCAAATATCGTCTGTGGTTTCTGATTACGAAATTGAAATTAAATTCGCAACTCCAGAGCTCGAATACGCTACCTTGAGGTGATTAACAATACTGCCGAAAAAGGTAAAACATACCGTTCCACGTGTTTTCTTTGGGGTAAATTACAAGCTTCAAACAGTTTGTGGTATAATGTAATTTCAGAGGAATAGAAAAGAAAGCTTCCCACAAACACGATGAAAAATTACCGACATTCATTAAGCTTCAAAGCAAGTTATAAGTTGCGGCATTTATTTGTTTTACCTTTTTCATTCGCCATTAGACAGCGCCCCCTATAGTTTATTGGAGTTGCGAATATTCGCAAGTCCAATAAACTATAGGGTACGCTGCAGCCACTGTCACTTTCATTTCAATTATGTTGATATTACCTTACCACAATCATTTTTGTTGGTTATCATTGCGCTTGCTGACCGTTTTAGAGACCAATATGGTTGATCACTTTGCCTGAAAAAATGGCAAAAACTTTAAAAGTGGCTGGATTTTTAATGTATACACAAGAGAAATAGATAGCATCAAAATAAATAAATAAACAAAATTTAAAAAAAATGTCCTTGATGTTATGAGTTCAATGGAATAGGAATCAGCTTGAGCTATTTTATGTGTAAATTTCATTAAAAAAAACTATAGTTTAATATGAGTTTTACTTTTTTTTCTTTTTCATATTTCTGTTACATTTAAAAAATGGTTTCTCTCTTTATTTCTATTTTTCTTATAGCATAGCCAAATTGATATCATTTCGCCGTTAAAAAGTAGCTAAAAGATAATGATTTGTTATTTAGTATAGCTGTTCTTTAATAGTTTAAGTGAAAGTCAGTGAGTTAGTTCTCTGCTTTCATATATTTTGTTTACTAAGTACTAATTAAAAAAGCATCTTGCTAAAACAGTACAAAATTAACAGCTAGGTGACAAATCAGTGATTTTCAAGAGACTTTTCTGCTCTACACCCAGTAAACTAGGTTCAGAAGACATGAATATTGCGATTGTTTTTAGGATGCCACTGATTTACCAAGACGATTCGGGGTTCGATAAACAATATTGAGTCAAATCTTTTGATTTGCCAACGTTACTCGATAGAGACAGTGGTCTCTCAGAAATATGAACTGGATTATTAATATTTTCTTCTTTGGTTAATGAACGACAGCAAAATTTACCGTTCTACAAATATCCCTTTTCTAATATGAAAATCTAGAAATTACATTTTACTTTTCAAAAAAAAAAAATTAATTGTATGATCTATTTATTATCAAAGATAATCCAAACCAACCAATTGGGGCGCTTATATTCCAAGAATTGCTTAATTTAGTTCAAAAATCATATAATTTATGCATTTCTTCTAGTGACATTCTAAATTTCTATTATACGTTTGTAATTTTAATTGCTCATAAAGAGTCATTTTCACTACCTATACAGTAAAACCTGTCTACAACGGTACTGTTGGGACCTAAAAAAATATCGTAATAGACAGGTTACCGTTATAAACAGTTTGATTATTCATGCTGACATTTTGTTGGGGCCAAAAAAAAAAAAAAAAATGTTATAGACAGGTTATCGTTATAGACAGTATCGTTATACACAGGTTTTACTGTATTAGTTGGTTGAAATAACCTTCTAAGCGAGCATTTTACTTGCGGATTTCAGGCTTGGATCAGTAGTTTGTAAAATGTAATCTCATGAAATATCTTGAGAATTTCTTGCAAACACTTGAAGAACGCAAGAACGGGTTTGAAAATATTTAGAATGTTTACAGACAGAATGAAGTTTTTCTGGAAATAAAATACAAATATTGACATCAATCTGCTTTACCTCACAGGACTAACCTCATTCTGTTCGTCTTGCAATTGATATTTGAAATGTCTGAAAACTTCATGAGGTAATGCAAAGAAAACTTACATTCGACACACAGGAGGGTTGAAGGGGGAATGAAAGAATAGATCTTTTTTTTTTTTCGGCTGCTCCATTTTTCCGAGTTTAAAGCGAAGCAAAGAATGAATTTTTGACCCACGATTGTAAAAAAAAACAAATAAATGTTGACAAACAACTGCAGTTGTATGCCTGAAGAGTTAAAAATTGTCTCATGGATTAAAGAGAGAAGTACAAGTCAATATAAATATGATAGTAAGAAGAGACAAGATTGAACTTTACACACACAGTAAAATATATAACCTAGCGAAATGTAATATTATTAATCAACCAGCTTTTACTTCACGTTCTACATAATTAAAAAATAAATAAAATTCCATGCATGATTGTTTTTTTTTTCCTTTCTTCATTTTTTTTAAAGTTTTTTTTTTTTTTTTTGTACTTTTGTGATCTTTTCTTTTTGTTTTACTTCTTTTTCCATCTCTTTCTCTACTGCAAGAAAAATGAGAATTCAACTGTGAGCTCTCATTTTCAGTCTACTCTCCCTCAAAAAAAAAAAAAAAAAAAAAAAAAAAAAAAAAAAAAAAAAAAAACTGCTATGGTTTTGCTCTTAATCTTCCATGCGACACCTTTCGAACTCTTTTTTACTTTCTTCAATACGTTCATTTCCTTTTTTTTTTTTTTTTTGAAATTAGTATATCAGCAAATAATATTTTTTAAAATTAAAACAAAAGAATGGATGAGTAAATAAATAAATAATAAATTGACGCAAAAACAAATAAATAGATAATAAAGAGAACGTTTCAATTGTTCTTAAACAATTTGTTACTTTCTTCCTTTACATCATACATTGCAAGCATCATGTTGAAATAAAAGCGTAACAAAAGTTCCAACTATATTATTCTGAACATTTAATTATTGAAATAAATTAAATAATTTATCGAGTCAAATTTAAGAACTACTTCGCAAGAGTTGTTTAGTTATCAGCACAGAAAGCACTTCCCCGTGTTCTCCAAACTCGTCAGTCAATCGCAAATACAAACGAATGCTATTTGACATTATTTTGCGTATTTTGTATATAATTTCTTTTTTTCGTGAATGCTTTTGTCAGCATGGTTTCTTTCGAGGAATTGAAGATTATAAAAATCAGTAAAAGCTACTGTCTATGCCATAGACTAATAATAAGAGTAGACCGAGCTTTCTCATTCTTGCTGATGAAGAAAATTGGTTCATAGATGTATCATGTGACTAGTGGAAGGGCTTGGCGAAGACTTTGGCAGCATGGTTGCTAGATGGCAGCATTATCTGTAGTTTGGCACTCGACATGTATTTTAAGACAATGTGTTTTCATTAAAAAAAACTTCCAGGTGCAGAGATTGAACTGTTTTTCTTTTAGTTATGCATTATTTTGACATTAGTAATAGTTTTTGATCAGTTTTCGGTAACTTTTATTTCATTTGGAGCTGTCAGCGTTGGCGTGAACGAAATGGCGTAAACGTTTTGCGTTAACGCAAAAATGTACTAATCGGTATCTTAAATTGAAACTGTAGGTAAAAATCTTACCGTTTGCTGATTCTTCTTGGTCGATTGCATCTTTTATTGCTTAGGGAGTTATTGAAATTGACTAAAGAAAATGCACAATACTATCTAAACGAAAAACTCACTATATTAACAAAATATTTACAACTTAGAATAACAAATTTACAAATCGGACTCCATAAAAGATCATTCTTTCGTGTTCCATAAATTCTATTTATTTTATTTCGCGCTGGCGTTGATCGTCTGCTACGATTAACGCCCGCTGTTGTAGGATATCCACCAGTCACATGGTTTGGTTTATGAGCAGCAAAAGGGTTGCCATAGCTCGGTCTACTCTTATTATTAGTCTATGGTCTATGCCTTTAACTATTGAAGCTCTAATTATGATTACGGTCGTTTCCGAAATTTTAAAAGTATTTCTTTTCTGAAAGAGTATGGTTAAAAACATAGGCTCTGACCATTCTTTAAATAATTTGACTAGGTTTAATATTTTTAAAAAATTACTTTAATCGGTGCGCTTTTACTCTTGACATCACAAATGATGAAATGCCATTCACTGTTGCCATTCACAGAGCACAATATTTAATTCGCTTCTTTACTCACATGTGTTGGCAACGATATGGTTGATAGCAAGCGTAGACAGCAATATCCAATTCGCTTCTTGATTATCATAGCGTGGTAACGCGGTGGACAGATGCGTCAAAGTACAGAGGTGTGAAAATTATTAGAATAATTGTGATTTTTTCAGTTTTTCTTGAATAATATGGTATAAACTTGCAATAATTCATGCAGGGTGATTTGTTTTGCTGTTCCAATTGATTTTTCGCTTCTTTAGAATAGTTTTGGGGACATTATTTTGTCAAATGTTGGAATTTTTAAGAAATGAAAACAGTTGATCCAAAGTAAAGAAGATGTTCGCATTGCATACAGAATGTGTTTCCTTAACAATCGAATTTAAAATGAAATAAAATTGCCTGATTGCTGCGCTAGTATTTTATTTTTTTTCCTTGGGTTGACATTAGTGTTTTTTTATTCTTAAAGCTATTCTTTTCGCAGCTTTAATTCGTTTATAATCAAGGCTTCTTTTTTTTTTCTTTTGTCAAAGGGTTATTGCTCGATTATGAGTGAAACAAATGATATTTTTCCTAGAAAATAAGCTGTGATAAAGTGTCTGATCCAAGAAAATCACAATACAAAACAAGAAATCACAGAAAAACTAAAAATTTCGCAAGCATCTGTGTGTAGAATAAAAATATTTTTGGTCTTCAAATACGAACACATAAATTCCAGAGCAGGGAAAGACAGCAGGAAAAGAAAATTTACTGCAAGGACAGAAAGCAAATTAATTCAAATTTTCTAAAACTAACAGAAAAACAACTGATCATCAACTAAAAATCTCTCTACAAGTGTATTGAGTGTATCTATGCTATTCTTCTATCCGTAGAGAGCTCATCTCTGTTTAACTTTTTGCTCGTTGTTCTCGAAAAAGTGCTAAAATCCAATTTGCTATAGAAAAGAGACCTACTTAGCCAAAAATTGTGCATGAACAATTCGTAAGTAATTGGAGCAAGCGGAGAAATATTAATTTTCCTTTAAGTATTCAGTTGAATTCAAGTTTCTCATTCCCTTTCTTGAAATCAAATTTATTGCATACTGGCTTAAGATTCAGAACTGTTTATATAAGAGGCAAACACTTTCTTTATAAGAATATTTCTTAACAAATTACACGCGTTAAGGTTTTTTTACCTTTCAGGTATAGTTTTCTGATGAATAAACGTTTAAAACGTTAAAAAAAAAAAAAAAAAAAAAAAAGCAGTAGTATGTCAGGAGAAGTACCGGTAAAGAATTTCCCTCGAATCGCATAGCCCAAATGGTTAAACAAATCCTTCCCAAGTTATGGATTGGAGCGTAATTACCACTCAGAGTGCTGGATGTTTTCAGACTGTAGAAGACATAATGACTCAGTATCAGCAGAAAAAAATGCTGGAGAAAAGATTTCCCAATTAAAAGATTGAATTCCAAACGAAGACTTCATATTCATACATGATGAATCTCTTTGTGTCTTGAAGCTTTGTCTGTGACCAACGTTTTGGATGAAAAAATATAAAAACATTTCCACTGCACGGAAAGAGTCCAGATATGAGCCCAAAAGAGAATATTTGAGCCATATTGTAAAGAAAAAATTACAGAAATAGAACTTTACAAATAAGATTTGTTTGGCAGAAGGACTAATCCAAATTTGGCACCATGGAGAGGAAATGCAAATTAATTGCCAAAAACTTATGAAAAGTATGCCAAGACGTATCGGATCTTTAGTAAAAAACGAAGGGACGTGCCCTCAATATTAAATATATTAATATTTTAAACATAAAGTATTTATTCTTTAAAATAACAAGATTTTACTATGGATTTCACAATTATTCTAATAATTTTCACACCTCTGTACATCATTTGTGACGTCATAAAAACCACACGCCTTAATTACAAAGTCGGACAGTTTGAAAAAGTAATTAAAAATGAAGCGTTGGGAAAATGAAAGCTTTTTCTCGCTCCATGTTATTATTATTATTATTATTTTTTTTTTTTTTTGTTTATTCTATCAATTTCAGTGACTAAAAGTAGTACTTTTGACTGAAGGAAACAACCCCATTATCATTATTGAATTCTCTCTCGAAATAGAAAATATCTTCATTGAATTCAAATTTCCGGTCAACATGGAAAAATAATATAATTTCCTCGAAATGAAATAAGTGTTTGGCATTAAAAAATAACAATAAAATAGTACATAAATACCAAGTAGATGTACATGCTTATAATTAGAAGTTTAATAAAATCTCAATGAACCTAAATGACTAACATTATATTGAAAACTATCATCATCCAGAACTTCATGTTACATATCTATTAAGGGTTTGCTCAGCCACGAGTCCTTATATTAAATGCAAACCATTAGCGTTGTTAGGAATTTGTTGCAACACATTATTGAACAACACTGCAAACAATTCACATCCAGAAACGCTCCCGCCAAACAGGGAGGATTATTTCCTTCGTGGCTGATCAAGCCAATAATAACGCCTCCCCCAAGTGTGGATTAGGGTAATGATGGAACGAAGAATTTCGATGTGGTCGAAAGTGATAGGAAGAATTTGAGGATGCCACTCCGAGTATGAGATCAATGATACGTTATTTTAGAATCGCTGCAATATGTAGCAATCGAAATGCTTTGGTTGCAAACCATTTGCTCCTCGTCGATTTCGAAATTTTACGCCCGCATGTGTCGTTCATCCACTTGAAACAGAATAGCTGGGGGAAAGTCAGGAGGACTGGGTCGTCTGAATTTGTGGCAAAATAAATTAAAAATTATTTCTAGCTTGGTAAGTATATGTAGCAGATTAGAATCCTGCAAGGGTTTTAAGCATTTACTAGACCATAAAGAAGAAATGTTTCACATTTCATTTTGGCATAAATGCAGCTGTCCCATTTTTCCCGCCGTCTCATCCCGGCCAACTCTCTCCGTCTATTTGAAATCAAATTTAAGATTATAATCAAGTTTTATTTTTACGGGGATTATTTTATTCGAGTGAAATGGGATGAATGGACAATTTGAACCCACTATACCCTGATTTTGAGCTGTCAAAATTTTCTGTTGGGGAGGGGGGGGGGGGAGCGGCAAGGATAATAAACTCAATAAATCGTATACCGAAAAACAACAAAACGCACTCGCATATTTGAAGAAGACTTATTTAGCAGACCCTCCATGACCTGCGAGGAGAACTTTGCAGCCGATGGAAAGCCGATGGCAGCATAGGAAATATCGACTTCTGAATCGACGCCAGACTAGTATAGGAAACCATAGCCTAATAAAGCTTTCATGCCTTTTTATCTTGGAAGAGGGCTTTCAATCAGAAATTTTTTACCCATGAAACGTCAACAAATTTCAAGACTATTTTAATCCGAAACTTTAAGTCCAGATTCATCATGTAGGACTTCACTGGAAGGAAGGGAAATAGGGGGAGGATTGCTTTCCCAATATCCGTAATGGTGTGATGATGAAAACTTGTAAATTAAGACTCAGAATAATTCATGAATAAGTTGGATTGTACGAACTAATTTTGTTGTTTGACAGAGTGACGAATCCGTTGAAAAATGCAATTTCCGCGGAGTTTCAAAATGATCCATCACAGGGGTTGTAAGCTTGGAATTTACAACTAGAACAGTGAATTCATTCGTGTATAACAAGATCTTAGGAAAATGTTCAAAGCTAGCTATTCTAATCTATTGAAAGGTGTGGGAAGTTGCATTTTCAAGAGAATCTCTGATGGGAGATATCTTCTTGAACTTTCTTTTTGATGCAGCGATATCGATAAGCACAATGTAAGTTACTCATGAATAAATTCGTAGTCGAATTTACAAGTCTTCATCCCCATAACAATGGAAATATTGGAAAAGTAATTTTCTCGTGATTTAATTCCTTTATGAGCAGTCCTACAAGAAAACGTCATTAAAGTCAGTTGTTAAAGTGGTAGATTTGACTGGAATCAACTCTGAATTGAAAAATGTTGACCCGAAGAGTGTATAAAAATTCTGCTAAAAAGCCTTATACTGAGACAAAACTACAGGAAACCATTATTAGGTTCTGATTTCATGAAAGTGATAGGAGTACATTCAGAAGTTGATATTGTCTATGGGAGACCATTGTAAAGCTCTCCTCGTAGCTCGTGGAGGATCTACGAACCATCGAAATGTTCCTCTTGAGTATTACACTTCTGTATGCAACATAATGGGGTGGTTTCCTTCAGTCAAAAGTACTACTTTTAGTCATTGAAACAGGATAGAATGAGCAAAAAAAAAAAAAAAAAATACATGGATCCAGAAAATACTTTTATTTTTTCAACAGTTTTTTTTAAATTAATTTTTTAAAAATTTCCTATTTTTCAAACAAGGCGTGGTCTTTATGACGTCACAAATGATGCATTTCGGCGCATCCCACGGTTCCACGTTATGATAATCAAGCAGCGAATTAAAATTGCGCTCTACGCTTGCTATCAACCATACCGTTGCCAATACACGTGAGTAAAGATGCGAATTAAATATTTTGTCCTGTGAATGGCAACATTGAATGGCATTTCATCATTTGTGATGTCACACGACAGAAGTGTAAAATGTACGCGCATTAACTACAGAATTTGTGTCATCTGTTATTTCATTTCACCTTTTCTTAAATATTGCATTTTTCTTTCTTTTTTTTTCATTTTTCGAAATAATGAGAGAGTAAGCAATTTATTAATCCTAACAAATTGTGGTTCAGATTAATCCTACAACTGTATTTTATCGGAACAATACCATCTTTGCATAAAACATTCACACGTAAGACATTATTTGCACTTTTCCACTTTTTCTGCAAGTGATGCAGTTTCTTTTTGCCGTCACTGTATACATAGTGTGATGCTGTTGTATAATCTACGCTAGTGCAAACATAAATTTTTACAATGTGAAATAATGAAAAGTGTAAAGTTTATGAACAACTACGTGCGTATTAAACCAATCATATGCACTGTTAAAACAGGACAACAACATTCATTACATTCATTTTCTGAATATCTTCTTTAACCAGAAAGCAATAACACGACGCATTTCAAAATATCTGATTTCCTGTGGCACGAGAAATTTAGTAGTTCAAACTAATAATGCATTTCACTTGCAGCAAAGAGCAATTTTGGACATTTGCCGTGATTGCGCAGACCCAGTCTTCATAGAGTGTGAACGAAGTATCGTTTTAATATACCAGCTTAAAGTAAACTCAATCTCTGATATTAACGGATATTAATTTTACTGATGAGTAACGCCATATTATGTATCCATTTAAAATCAAATGATGTCCTCAAATTAGTCGCTGTCACCATGGATGAGTCTTAAAGGAGTTTAATAACCAGAAAGATTAGACGCAATCAGACGAAAAGTCTTTTCTTGTGGGGTTTATATGAAAGTATTATATTCATTAGTGCACGAAGATGACGTCTTGTTATTATTGCTGATGGAGAAATAATAACTCGTAATTCATAATGCAGTATATAGCAAAAGAGGGGATGCTTTCAAAAACTGAATGTTTGGAGAAGGGGGAATTGGATATCGTTGAAAGATATTTTACATTTTTATTTTTATAATTTTGTACTAGTATGCTGTCAGGAGTGGATACAGACTACCGTTTTAAAGAGAGGGGGGGGGGCATAAAATTTCGGAAACTATTTTGGTGTTAATAAAAAGTACCAAATCAGCCAGATATGGCACCTAGTAGTGCCTAAATGTAACGAATTAATTTCATAAGCAATGAAAGGAAGTAATATTTCAAACATTTTACTCCTGAAAATAATTAATTAATTGAAAAGATTACTGAAACTGATTAGGGTAGACCGGGGCACGTTTACGCGGATTTTTTTCAATGAATTTTCTAATTTTTACGTTTTAACTTAGGAAATTTTAGACATTGCGGTTTTATGAAGCAGTTAATGGAGTCAAAATTAGTATATTCAGTTGTTGCTCTGTTTGTGTTTTTAACCGTTAAAAAAAATTATTTTTGAGTCCAAGTCGGTTGCGTAAACTTGCCCCGGACACGGGGCACGTTTACGTATATTTATTTTGACACCTAATGTGGTTCTGCTAGTGCTTTGAACATAATGTCTTACCATCGTTGAAATAAAGCAAATTTATTACAAATTGAGTAGTATATAAAGTAAAAGCTGAACGGGCATGAAGACCGCACTACATGATTGTAAGCTATAAGATACGAATCTGTAACTCAATTTAAAATTAAATGGTGATTTTCAAAACTAAATAGCCTGACAATACTAAAAGGTTTTGAGACAGTTTGGAGCGAAAAAAGCGTCAGGGCACATTTAGAAGTAAGACACAGTAAGAACGTGCGCAAAGGTGCTCAGACGCCTGCACGTATAAACTTACCCCATCGTGAAGTTTGGATTTATTTTTAACTTGCAAAAAATATAATAACATTTCAGTTCATACAAACAGGGGAGGGTTTCGAAGAACGCTCGAAAATAGTAGTTTTTAGATTTTAATCGCAACAATTTCGGTTTTATTTCCTAGCAGGGTTCTTGAACTTCAAAATAAAAAGTGATTTTTGTATTATTTCAAGTCCAATATTTATTTATTTATTATCAAACTTAACAAACATGTGAAAATCGCTTTGCCCTACAATTGAGCCCAAAGCGGGTAAGTTTAACTAATTGTGGTTTGGTACATTTCCAATCAAATATGAAGTTATAAATGACTAAAATAATTGACTAGCTACCTGCCATTACATAAAAAAAATATAAAACGGTTGTACTTATCCAATTTAAAAAGTCAGTATATTTGTTTATAAAACGTAAAGAAATAACTGAGTTAATTAATAGACTTATTAATTGTGCCATCCTAAAAATAACTTTTTAAAGTTATGCTTATCCTATTGAAAGACAAAATTTAAGTCAGCACACGAGTCAAGAAATTTTAAATAAATATATTATTAAATCCTATTCCCGCTTTGCTCGACCCGCTTTGCCCAAAGGCGCGTTTTTTATTTCAATAATTATAACCCGAAATTAATAATTAAAAACAAAAAACCGAATGATCATCGTAATTTATTTGGTCTTCAACTAATCACAAGTTACAAAACTTCATTTAAAAAAAAAGTATCATTTTTTTATTTTAAGCCTGGTTGGGCCATGCCACTTCACTGCTGCTTCGCTGGGACTGAATAACTCGGGGTGTTCGGGTAAACATGACATACGTATTTATCGCCGCTTTCACACCATGGGGGAGGAGGCATACAAAGGTCTACCTGCTTTGGGCGACCTACCCGCTTTGGGCCACCCTCCCCTACAATTCTTGAAAAAGGATAAAATCCTGCTAATTTTTATATATTTGTTCTTTCTTAACTAAGTATTATTTTTCACAATAAGCTTCAAAACGTTCAACTCAAAATTTACTCGACTCGGTGGAAAACAGATTATTCTTTCTGCATGCTAGACCGAAGCTCGACTGATACTCAAAAACTTGTGAGGATATTTGCCAGGGAGCAGAATTAATATGTTATGACTGTTGGCTCTTCAGTTACAATTCGTTTCGAAAAACGGGCACTGCGTAAACGTACCCCGTTCTCCCTAAATTTTTACATTTTATTTATAACGTCTTTGAACGTAATGTGGATGAATAATACTGCCGATGATTTGGGGGGGGGGGGAGGAGTCATGAGTCATCAGTTCCATGATCTTCCTCTTGTATCCACCCCTGTGTGGTGCACCAAAATATTTTTTTTTGGAAATGCTAGTACTATTTTCCTAATTATTTAGGATTTCGAAACCTTTCTTGACATTATGTTTTTCATATGCTGTTGTTGTTGTCTTGTGCCATCCATGCTGAAAATTTGGGGTGCGCTGCTTCACTTTTCCAACTGTACCATAATTTGGTGTGAAGTTCGACCTCTACAGTACATATATACCATATGGACCTGTTTAATGAGCAAGCAACCATTTACAGCACAACACGTTCACACAAAGAAAGGACAAAAGCAGGAGAGAGAAAGTTGATCCATGTCCTAGCCGAGATTCAAACCCGGGACCTCCCCATCGTAGTCAGACATGTTTTTCATATGCATACTATACATATAAAAAAATGTATACATTTAAAAACTATTTTAAAATGTATCAAATTAACCCAACATGGGTCAAGATCATACACAAATAGATGAGCTGTCTTGGTAACTTGACAAACAAACTGCTCAACGTTTTACCTTTCTATTCTTTCCTATCCCTCTTCTCAAAAGTCTCGAATCCCGTCCTGTCGATTTCGTCGAAGTTCCGCTTGTTGTAGGTTTCGAATCCAGCTCGGTCGATTTCGTCGAAGTTCTTTTTAGCGAGAGCCAATGAGAGACCTCCCCTGCCCCTCTTCGCGAATCCAGTAAATCCAACGTTGTCGATTTCGTCGAAGTCTCTCTTGCTAAGACCGAAGGTGGACCCACTCAGAGAATCGAATCGTTTTTTACTGTTGCCAAACGCCATTCCGCTCAGGGTGTCTAAGGTCCTTTTGGGAGCAGGCCGATGTCGGGATCTCTGAAAACCACAAGAGAGAGCGAATAAACTTTTGACAAAACTGCAACGAGCGCAAAGATTTCTGAAATAAACATAAGCGAAACATATTTTAAACGAAAAAATACGTAACAGTAAAATAAATTTACATTCTTAAAAGGCATTTATCTCCAAATCCAAGTCCATCGCAAGAGTAGGTTTCACAGTTCTCATAAATGAGTAATTCAATTTTGATAATTTTTTCATTTCTTACACAAAGAATCCGTTAAGACTCCGAACATGTACATAGACTCTACTTCTTTATGCAAATAAATTTTGAAGATTTCACGAAACATTATTCAAGTACTATTTTTTGACTTAGTAACGGACTTGTCTTATGAGATACGTACGTTAACAATGAAATTATTAAACAATTGCTTATGGAAGTCTTCAAAACGTAATTGCGTCACAGAGAAGTAGAGTTCATCTCCTTAAAGTTCATGCGATGAAAGTCTTTTATCTTCTTTCTAATGAGGCTATGTTAGAGGCACAACCTTATGTAGATCTAGTGCGAAAATTTAAGGTCACTAAACTTTAAAAAACAACTTTTTTCGCAGTGTCATCTTCAAACAGTAATGGCGCCTTTACAGTATTTTTGGAAATACACGGAACACTCAGAATCTCTTCTATATGTTGTCTAGACTTCACTCACCAGCGGTTTAGTTTAAAAAATTACTAGCAGAATGGTGATAGAGTTTGTTTACATTTACATCATGTTTCCTTGTATCCCAACGGACCTTAATTGCTGAAAACCACACAGCCTCAAATAAGGAAGCTTACTAAGGTTTCAATTGTGGTAAAGACTCACTTGTATATGTTGTCACTTCTATGTGTTGTCTAGTCTTCAGTCATCAGCAGTTTAGTTTCGAAAATTACTACCACAGTGGTGATAGAGTTTGTTTACATCTACCCCGAGTTTCCTTGTACTCCAACTGACTTTAATTACTGAAAATCACGCAGCCTTAAATAAGGAAGCTTACTGAGGTTTCAGTTGTGGTAAAGACTGACTTGTATATGTTGTCACTTCTATATGTTGTGTAGTCTTCAGTCACTAGCAGTTCAGTTTCAAAAATTACCACCAGAGTAGTGATAGAATTTGTTTACATTTACCCCTTGTTTCCTTGTACCCCAACTGACCTTAATTACTGAAAATCACGCAGCCTTAAATAAGGAAGCTTACTGAGGCTTCAGCTGTTTTAAAGACTCACTTGTCTAGCCATCTCCAGAGCCTCCAAGACAGCCGTGCTTTCCTTGTCATCGAAGGAGGCCAGTAGCTCCCCTCCAGTCAGACGATCGAGGGCGATCAGCACTTCTCCGCCCCGGAAACCGTCCAAGGAGTCGACCGCCCTCTCCCCTCCACCGCCGATCCTTTCCAGGGCCCGGGCCGCGGCCCCGCCGCTCAGGGGTGCAAGAGCACGGAGTAGCTCTCCTCCGCCCAGCCTGTCCAGGGCGTGGGCCGAAAGCAGGCCCCGCAGCACGTCGCCCCCGCTGGGTTCAGAATGGTGCAGGGGCAGCGATATTTCGTCGGTGCTTCCTCGGGCGAGGCGCAAAAGACGGGAGCCGCCCTATTGGACATAAAGAGCGTAGAAGATGGTTGAATAAGCATGGCAATAATAATAATGTCAATATTAAATGAATATTAAAGGATACAGTTTGAACAATATTTAGTAGAGTATTTAAATCCTCCGTTTCGCTTCTATTTTTGAAGTGGTTGAAATGGCTCTTCTTACATTGTGATATTCTACGTACAGTCGCGTGCAAAAGTTTAACACCAGTAGTCATATTCCTGTATTTTAACAGATTTCATCATTTACATACGTGTTTGCGACATCTCATGCATTGCTGGCATCATCAGACACTTTCTACTACTATAAATAAACGTGTCTATCTCGTTTATCAGTAGTTTGTTATCAGACTTTTCATGTACAGTGTTGTTGTACAATTGTTGTAATAGGTAAAAATACTTTACTTAACTGTAGAAAAACGGGCAAAACTAGTGGACCTGCGTGAAGTTGGATTTTCTGAACGTAAAATAAGTTTAAAATTAAATTTCAGCAACACAGCTATCCATCAATATATCTGTAAATTCTATAATTTCGGAGAATTATACGGATGTTAAGAGTAGCGTTGCTCAAGAAAAACTTGTGCACGTGATGATCGTGTGACAAGAAAGATGGTCTTAATGTCCAACAACCTCTTGCAGTAGAATTAAAGTTGCTATGTCTGCGAAAGGTACCAACGTCAGTTCGAGTACTCTTTCAAGACGTTTGACTACAGATTTTGGTTTATTATCCTATTAACCTGCAATACCATTAAATCTGATTTTTCTATGAGTGGTCTTAAACTTTTGCACACGAATGTAAAATTATAAATGATTGACATCTTGAGGTGTTGTGAAGTGCAAAGGGAATGTTTCTAAAGGTGTTGCTTTGATTTTGTTGCTTTAAAGTTCCACTACTTCAAATGATTAGCTAATTTTTGAAAAGGGTCAATCTTGAGGTTTTCTCAACATTAACCTTTTTGCCTTTCTGATCTTCATATTTAAATTGAAACTGATGCAAATGTTGTCATGTGTTTTTCACCAGGTTTCTCTACTGGTGCAAAACACACGATTTTATGGAAAACAACTTCTGAAGATTTTTGAAGCGTTCTATAAAGGCAGTGGCCGACAGATGCGGTATCACAAATGGACGGTGAAGAAGATTTTAAATGAAAACCTTTTAGGCGACATTTTCATAATTTTTGTACGATAATCTAATCAAGCTGCATAACAATATAGTGAAATGTAAAAGAAAACTTGTGATTTTGTTCTTTTAAAGTAAAATAATGCCGTTTTACTAATAAAATTACCCAAATAAATTTCGAGAAGGACTCATCTTAGAAAACTGCAACAACCATTTTGTTCCTCAAATCTTTCTTCAAATATACTATTTTGCCTTATAGTGTTCGATAATGTTATAAAAAAAAACTGCACCAATCAGTGAAATGGTTTAATAGAAAAAGCCATTTTTTTCTTTTTTTAAATGTCTTCAACAAAATTTTAATTTTTACATTTGAACCTTTTTCGAAATTTGCAATTTAATTAATATTATTTCTTTTGTATCAAACTTAAACTAAATGTCAGCATAACTTTAAACCCAGGGTTGCTATTTCGTTCTTTTTTGCATAAAAAGTCCGGGACGCCGGAAGAAATTGGACGAAATGGACAAAATTAGACGAAATGGACAAAATGGGCGAAATAAAAATCAACTGATTTTCCATATGTTTGATACATATATTTATTGTTATGGTGTAATAAATTAGTACATAATTATAATACATTAGCTATTGTCAATTGATCATTTAATTGAATTAGAATGAATTTATGCTTTACAATCTAATAAATCCAAACCTCACATTTGTGCAACTAATTTTAGATTATAACTAACTTGAAAGTAATAAAATTTAACAAAGTGAACAAGCGAAAGAGCGTAATTACATATTACAGTAACAGATATTGAACTCAATGGAACAGTCACATAAAATACTTGAAGACATACATACAAAACAACGCTATTTTCTTGAAAATTATTGATGAACATCAGGACGAAATGGATGCAAAGATAAGGAATATAATTAATAATACTGGGTAGTTATAAATAAGAGAAATATCTAATTAGTCTTTTGAAACCCATCAGTATTTCATTACATGTACTACAAAGAAATTTCTCAATTATTGTAGACGTAACTAATGAATTTCAAACACTTTTGAAAGCTGATAAACTTAAAATTCATCGCAAGATTTTTACGGAAAAGGTTTGAGGACTGCATCACCCCAGCTCGTAGTGCATCAGAAATACATGGGTGAAAGACTTACTAGGGACCAAGAAGAAATAACAAGGAATTGGCTGAATGACATTGATAAAAATCTCTTGTCGATGCTTGTTACATTTTCTGTTGAAACATCTCCATTTCTAGCAACCAATATATTGCATTTTTCCTAGACAAACATATAATCAAAAACATAATCTATCACCAGCAGATTGGTGAGAATCACTGAAGAGATAGAGTAATTCAGAAAGTATTTCCAATTTCGCATGTCAACAACTTTTTCACTGCATAGCCTCATCAGCAAGTACTGAACTAATTTTTTTCAAATATTGATAGAGCCAGTTTCAAAGCAAGCTTTGAAACTGGCTTGCGGACTACAAACTGGTAAGTAACACAAATTTTGGTAATTGCTAATGAAATCTGAAATTCTAAGGATAAACAGCTTACTGAGGAAGCATTTGACAATTATTAAATACTTTTTGATCTATGCACATTGAATATCATATTAGAATTTCACAGTATGGCTGTTATGCATTGCTGTATTTTTTTTTCTTATTCTGCATTTTGCAATAATTTAATCTGAAAACATTTTTACGGTTATATTTTTTTATCTTTTTTTTATGTCACTCAATAGTAAAATATTTGTGCACTGCATGTTTTTATTGATATGTTAATGTCATACAAGTTAGGAAAAAATTACTACTTTAGTACTGTTGTGAGCACTAGGTACAGCCCAAAGGAAGAAGCTATAATAAGAAAGGGGGTAAATAGCTTTGAAAGGGCCATTAACCTTCATTGGGGACTAATAAATTAACTAGAAACAGCCCAGCTGGGCCCATAGCCTGTTGCTGATCATCACATTTTACTAGCATTACAAGAACAAATTTCATTTCATGGTAACATTTGCTTTATTAATATCAATTTTTTTTCATATGGTTTCTGGGCAATTCCACGGATAACTGGCTGTCATTCACAGAGCAAAACGATAAGTATTTTGAAACATAAACCATAAAATATTAATTTTTAAACATTACATTTTCGCCTCGCTTATTGTAATTTTTAAGCTGAATTTCATGGTATAATTGAATTTCCAAAATACATATTGGGTGATTTTAGAAAAATTGTTAAAAGCATGGTAACTGACTGACATGAATGCAACCTGTGTGAAAAGTAATACTGATTCAATAAGAGATTTTTTTAAAAGTAAGAGGAAATTTTATTAAAATAGGACCAGGACTAAAGAAAAATGAATAATATATATATATATATATATATATATATATATATATATATATATATATATATATATATATATATATATATATATATATATATATATATATATATAATTTTTGATCATTTAAAATGTGATCATTTAATATGTTAAAAGCATGATGACTGACTGACATGAATGCACCCTGCGGGAAAAGTAGTATAGATTGAATAAAAAATTATCCTCTAAAAGCAAAAGGAATTTTACATAAATTTAAATTGGGATCAAAGGAATAATGAATAGTCTTTTAGCAGATGGCATTTGCTTTAAAAAATATTACTAAAATAACAGAATTACAGTTATTAGAACACCCTAGTGAGCAAATACTGACATTTCTAAATTTCCTATATATCCTAATATAAAAAATTCAGAATTATTCAGTAAAACAAACAAATAAGTGTACACAGAAGCAGAGCTTTCTTTGACATTAGGGCTAGACCAGTGGTCCCTCAGCCTATGAGGACCCCCAAAATAATTAGATTATATAGAAAATCACTACAAAATATAGTTTTAATACGCTAATTATGTTGTTTAAAACCAAGGGTGACAAAAAATGTATATAAAGATTGATTTTTAACATCAAAATAATAATTTTGTGTTATTTAATATTTTGTTCAAGTAGTCTACACCCTCAGTGTACTCTAGCTGTAATATATAAAATGACAGAAACTGTAGGCGAACTCTGCAGCAATTCCTTCGATTTCTTTTTTGGTAGCATCTATAAATGTGTTTGGCCGAATGTCTAACAGCCTTACAATTTGTAAATAAAACTCAACGCAAAAAAAAGCAATCCTTTTTTCAAGAATTTCACCTTAGCTTTTCCCCAATTATTATCTATCACTCTTACTACAAAATATTGTAGATCACAAGAAACTTCAAACAAACTCTTCTGTACTAGCAGTCACTTCCCATATTTCTCAATTTCTCCCCTTTGAAAATTGTGATACTGTAAAATTGTCTTTTGGCTGTACTGACTTATCGGTACAGCCGTAAAATGCTTTCCTCTTCTGTTTTGAATTGATGTATTTTTGGAATATTAGGCAATTATTTCTAAAATTTAGGCCCAACCATTTCTAAATTATGTAAGAATCAATAATGAACAAAATCAGTAAAATAGGTTGTCATTCTTAAAAACTAAAAGAGTTGGGTTGTTTGATATCACTACTAAAAAAAAGGCTAAAAATAAAATAATTCTGTTTTTAGGAGTATTAAAATGAATACATTGCAGCCATTTTAAAGTTAAACAGAATGTCAGTCAGTTACCGTATCAAGTGTGCCAGTCAGTTACGGAGGAATTTTCGGTGTTCCGGTTGTAAACTTTCAATTCTACTTATTCAGCATTTAAATACTCCTGACGTTGGCAGAAAATATGAATTTTGGAATATTTCCACCAATAATTTTCATGCCAAGGGGGAAAAGTTGATTTTTTATGGTAACTGACTGACATTTTCATAAACTTATTTTAAGATTGTTTCTGAACAAAACACTGTAAAGATATTTTTTTGGTATAAACTTCCAATATAAAACTATATTATGATTACAACAAAATACGCTATTTTTTTCCCTTTTAGTTGGAATATTTTTTAAGAAAAAGGTTGATTACTAAAGATCAAATTTTCCCCAAAAAATCCGGAAAGGACATAGACATCTGTTACGGCTTATTTACAATACAAAAAATTAAAAAATTAAAATTTAACTTGTTGCACTTTAAAAATATATATTTCAAGCTTTTAAGTGATATACAATACTTATAGTTTTGTTAATATTGAAATTTTGGTGAGAAGGTTAACATTTTCGTGGAATTGCTCATCTAATATTTTGAGACTGTAACCTTTTAAAACTTGATGTTTCTACTTTTAAAATTTATAGACATTTATTATGAGCAATAAACCTCCCATGTCACAAGAAAACATCTTAAAATTAACTGCTGTTGTTTTTATACATGATATTATGTGAATTATAACTTATTAATTAATATTCATTTGTATTATATAAACATTTGCATAACCTTCAACCTGATATTACTTTTTTTTCATTTTCACTCTAAAATATCTTAGAATCAATTGCTTATATGCATGTTTATGTTTGACATTTTTATATTAAAATATTACTTGAATGAGAAGAATCTGTTTATTTATTTAATATTTTCAAACTTTGAATTTTTGAGTAAGTACTTTCAGTTTACTGACAAAGTGGAGGAAAAGGACAAAATGATTTTTTGTCCGGGGCGGTTTTTTCTGTGGTGGACAAAATAGAATAACCCTGTTTAAATCAGGTTAATAATTACCTGTTATTTCTGAACTTTGGATATTTATACAATATTTTAGAATTGTCTCTTTCGTTACATACCAAAAAATTACAATAAAGCTATAAAAAATATAAATGGTGCTGTTTAAAATTGAGCTTAAAATTATTAAAATAGAAACAGTGGAGCCCAAAGTTACCCTATAAGACTGTAATTCTTTTGCCGAACTTTGAATATATCTCTTTTCAGTATAGAAATAAACATGATTTTTTCATTTTTGGATGACGAAGGGGGGTCGCTGGACCTTTTAATGGCATCACCCCCCTGAGGGTCCGCACTACCTGTCATGTCAGCATATTGACTTTACCTGTGACCTTTGAATGGTACAATGGTAGAAATAATATCTTAGGGTTATGAATTTTAATATTTATTGTGTTTGTTAATAAATGTAGTCTTGTTATCTTAACAGAAATCTTGTCAACTTTAATTTTAATTACCTTTTTTTTTTGGTTAAGAATTTTATTGGAGATACGTTCTGATCTGAGCTTCTAGCTCGGAGCTTTGGTGACTGCTTCTTAACGTTGAAAGCTCAAATTTTTTTCGGCATCATTGAAAAAGCGTAGTTTTTCTTTGTAATTCCAAAAAGCACAAGTATGCAATATTTTGGAAAATTTTGTGATTTAGAAGTCTATCATTCATATCACAAGATAGATGTTTGTGTTCATCTTTTTCAGTTTTATTTTAAACGATTAGGTCTCTGAAGAAGTTTTCTTGTGTTAGGAACCAAACTGTTCTTTCAACAAAAAATAAATAAATAAATAAATAAAAATAGTCTTTTAGAAATGGAAAAACAAATTGATTATTTTTTCTTTTTTTGTATGTTTATTTTAATTTAAGTAGGTTATGAACGAAATTTAAATATGCATCAACCTTTTAAGTCTGGAATTCTCAAAATCCAGATACGCTTTATTTGACACAGTTATCTAATTCAGATTCAAAGAGGCGGGGAAGAGTTATAACATCATTCAAGTCATCATGGACAAAATATCTAACCGTATTTCCGATCTCTCCGCAAAAAGAGAACTATCAGCTCGAAACAGGGCCAAGTTTTTATCCCTCAAAAAAACCGGCATAAGATTTTTTTTTCAACTGCTTAAGAACTATAAACAAAAAAGTCTTAATTTACTTAAAAAGGCGAAGGGAAAAAAACAGAAGCAATGCGATTAATTTAAACCTCAGTAATCACCCTAATAATGTGGGGAAAATTGTCAATAAAGATGCATAATTCATCCAATATACCAAAAGATTAGAACAGTTACGAAGAGTCTCTTTTTTGGGCGTTCAGTAAAGATAGACATTTGCTTTTAGCGGGAAAAAATAAGAGGCTCTTAAGAGTGAAATCTTAATAGGACTATTGTATTCCATATAATCCCTTAAGCTCAGAGCACCAGAGATACCGGAAAATATGTAGGGAAGGAACGCTTTTTGAATGAATATTCATAGGAGAGTCATTCGTCACAGTTGCATTAAAACAATGCTAAATGACTTTATAATGGGTAATTTAAGAAGCAAAGCGTCGTTAAAGTATTCAAAGTTTAAAAGCGGATGTAATTTGTTCGTTTAAAAAAAGAAGTGCTCTCGTAGCAAGCTTTCAGGGTAAAGATTCAAGAGAATATTTTTGAGTTATTTCGAAGATTATCGTTATGACGGAGAAAAATTTAAATATTAAAAATTTAATCATATACTAGATCAGCATTTATAGTCATATACAAAATGTGAATTAAAATATTAAGTAATGAAAGTTAAAGATAACTTAAACTCTCCGGATTTTGATTAATGGAATGAAATACTATACTGCCGTGTGCAGGCAAAGGGCAGTAACTGCAGATTTTTTCATTTTTCATTTTTTTGCATTTTTGTCATCCATTGTACGTTATCTTTATCGTACAAGCTCGCTTATTTGGTTTCCGCTGAAAAAAAGGCGCGAAAAAGACGTCTAATTCCAACATTTCCCTATTGTTTGCATTGAATCCGAAACGCGTTTCTTCAAATATCTCGAAAACTCATTTCTGCAGATACTGCCGTTTACCTGCATACGGCAGTATACATATGAATACTAGGGCTCAAGAAATCTGAAAAATTTTAAAAACCTTGCCGGCCTTATTCTTTAAAATACATGTTCGAACAAAACTTCTTCAAACATGGCGAAACATCTTATCAAAATGCTTATTATTAAAACATAGCAGAATATAGGTGCACTTATGGTTGGGGTAAATCTAACTTGGTAGCATTGTGAAGGCTACGCAGATCGTAATCACAGCATTACGACGCTGCGAAGTTAAGTTTGCCCAAGTTATAGTATCGTTATAACAAAAAATAATGGTTTATAACAACATTATATTAGCATTAGAACTGCTTATTTATTGTTTTTTCCATGCAGAAAAAAATGTCAAAACAATATATACACGTAACAATGTCTAGTCTAATTGTAATAATCGTGGCCAAACGTCTATAAACGATATTGAGTAGATCATTAAAAAAAAATCAAAAGTTTGAAATTTAGACGAATTGGCAGCAGTAAATACCTTTCATATATCTCCAAAAGGAAAACAAGTAGAAAATGCGTTTTTGCCTTCTGGTTGGAGGTGTTCATTTACTGAGTTATTACTTTTTTTTCATTTCGACCCCAAGAAACTAACGCAGAACCTTAAAAGTTCTCTGATTTTTTTTTTACAAGAATTGCATATACATATCAACTAAAATGTCTTACGTTCATGTACCAAATGCTAGTTTTTAGCTAGTTTTTATGAATTTGAAAAGGAAATTCTGCTTAAGTGTTCAAGTCCCCAGGTTCAGGGGTGCCCACCTAGGGGGAGGACATGGCTCAGACTGCGGTATAGAAATTTTTAGGGGGGGGGGGTGTTTTGAGGGGTATTTTTCTCATTTTTTGTAGGGGTCTTTTTATTCGTGCGATTTGGGGGGTTCCATTGCTCTTAGGGGGGGGGGGCACCCCTACCCAGATTGGTCCAGCGTATCTTACTTTCTGACGCGAAAAGAAAGTTTTTGATTATTGTACTGATCGAGCAAAGAACAAGAAGTTCAAAGGGACGAAAGAGTTTCGTGCGGAAAAGATGTGTATTCGTAGCAAAAGATATAAACTTAACTGACACTACTAAGAGAAAAATCTAACAGTTTACCATGATCAGAAAATAATAGCTACTAGCTGCGTCGCCCGGCTTTGCACGGTCCACCTCAAAAATAAAAGTTATGTCAAGTGACGCGAATTCAACACTCAGGCTTGAACCAAAAAAAAAAAAGTCAGTGTAGTTTTGCGGCAGATTGCGGAAAACCCCCCAAAAAAGTAAACAATTTAAATCCCCTGATTACAGGAAAAGCCTCAAAACAAAAACAAGAATTTTACCTGTTCATATTCGAGAAAAAGAAATGGCAACAGATCTTTCATCTCAATGACGTTCTTCACGTTCGGATAAATCTGCAACGGTCTACCACTGACGTCACAGCTACGTTGCCTTATGATGTCATCGGAATGGGTGGAGCTACGTTCTGAAATAAGCGGATTTACGTTCTCGCTGTTTTTTTTTTTTTTTAACTCATTCATTTCTTTTTTCTTATACTTTTGTAATTTTACTGGTACGACAATGATGTGACACCTATTATTTCCGCAGGAAAAAAGAGATGTGCACATGGGTGCCGGCAAGGGGGGGGGGGGGTGCAAGAAAGCTTTCTTATACCTCACGGCTTTTGAAAAAAAAAAAAAAAATCAAAAAATAATTTTCAAAAAACATTTTATTTATATTAACTTTTTTGCTAGTTATTTATAATAAATTTAAACATATATCACTATGTTTTCTATTATATTTAGGTGTTTATATTATTTTTAGGGGCATTCTTCATCCTTGACTTATAAAAACTAAATTGGATTAATTAAACATATTGAAAAATTACAAAATATCTTAAAGAACTGCAAAATACATCACGATTAAAATTATTCCATCGCTTATGTTTACCTGAATTGGCAAGAAGTCCCCCCCCCCCCGTCGACTTAAAAAAAAAGTTGCAATAATTTAAAAACAAAAACTTTTTAATACTTTTAAAATATTTTTAAGCATGTTTTTAATGATACTAAATAAGAAAGAAAGTACAGTAAAACCTGTAAAGTTGACCACCTGTCTATGTTGACCGCTTTTGTCAGGAACGGAATTAGTCCTATCTCATATAATAAAGGAAAACCTCTCTAACTTGACCACCTCTCTATCTTGACCACCTGTCTATCTTGACCACTAATGTACACCAAATTTGGTTTGAAGTATTGTAAAAAACCCTTTGTAAGTTGACCACTTGGTTTTTTTTTTTTTTAAAACTTTCTTCAGCAAATTATTTTATTTAATTATTTATTAATTATTATTATTATTATTATTTCTTTCTTTTTTTTTCTTTGATAGCTTTCCAAACAGTGGCGGATCCAGCCGATTGTTTTGGGAGGGGCCATCCGAAATTTTTGAACAAACTCCGAACTCCCCAGAAATTTTATTAAAATGAAGTTTATAAAAAACTCAATTTTCGGGATATCGAGACATTAGGTGAGGGGGTGGATTTAGGAATCTCCCACAAAAATGTTTCAAAATTTAAATTTCCGAGTAATTTTTGAAAATTAGGAAACTAAAAACGCATTTTGTCTGTTTTTGATGATGTACGGAGACAGGTCAGGTTTTGGGCGCTGACCCCAAAATACTTTTTGAAAATAAAGCTTAGAAACCAAAATATTCTGTCATTATATATTGAGAAGTTAGATGAGGAGGGGTGCTCTTCTAGCTCTTCAGCTGTCCAGCCTAAAAATGCACCTTTAGGTAATGTTTGCTTACATTAAAGGAAGTGTGAAGGTGCTTAGAATCCTTCCTTCCCTGAAATATTTTGCCTTTGAGGCTCTAAAAATTCGATTTTTAACTATATTCATACATATTTTAGAAAGGAATGGAAGATTCGTGAGCTCCTCCAAAAAACCTCCTTTTAAAGTTATCATCACGAGATAAACTAGGGAGGGAGGGGGTCCTATCAAAAATCGTTTCTAATTGAAGTCCCAAAAAATTTCATTTAAGTTGCTTTTAAGCAAGTTAAGTGATAAGGGCTGGATAAACTAGTTTCCGTTGACATTTTTTTTCCAAATAAAAGACTTAAAATGCAATTTTTTGCTACATATCAAGGCATTTGTGAAAGAGCATGGGAAAAGGGGGTTTTCTCCCTAGTTTCGAAATTAAAGCCATAAAAACGAAAATTTAGGCTCTCTTTGGTCTTGTGAACAATATGTATACTCTGAGAACCGCAACATTTAGAGATCGTCCGAGTGTCTGCAGTTGGAATCAAGAAATGATGTAAAAGATGGAGAAAAATTTTGGAAATAAAAGTTTTGTTTTAAGGATAGGGATATAATTTGTCTCCCAATTAAGGCCTATACTTCTTTTTCAGTAAAACGCATGCGTTAAATATTGTTATCTTCTCATAATATTTTTTCTTTTTTTTCCTTAAAAAAAATTTCTACAATCACAAGGCTTTGGGAGGGGCCATGGCCCCCATGGCCCCCCTCTAGATCCGCCCCTGTTTCCAAAAATGTTTTTAATGCTTTGATGAGACACTAGCATTTTACTAACTAAACAGCAGCATAAAGCTTATGCTGCTCTTTATTCTCCAAACTCTTTTTTCATTTGTTGTTCTATTTGAGATAGCTTTTTGTACTTTCTTCAATGAAAATAGGTGTCAGTAGAAAAGTTCAAAGTCGTTTCTTTCCGTTGCAATATGTTGTGGCAACACAGGAATTGTGCTAAAAAGAGCAGGCCAGGATCTATACATTTTGGTCCACCCTGCAACAAAATATGCAGGACCTCTCCCTAGTGGCCAGCAATGTCTATTTGTAAAGTGAATAAGTCTAGAAGTGCTGGTTTTTTTCTTCAATTTTTAGGACCGTTAGCCCCTTTAAGGATGCGGGTCCCTCGCTCTGCGGGTACGCAGATGTACGCCTGCTGATAAGTAAAGTTACATGTTTCTGGTGCAAGGGATTAACAGATAGGGCATTTTAATTTTGCCTTTATGAACTGGGAGAGTTGCACTTATTGCTCTTTGTGCTATAAGTTGTACAAAAAAGGCTTGAAAAAGAAAGTTAGTTGAACTTGAGATTAATAAGAAGTATGAAATATTATATTAAAATTAATTGAAAATGGAGAAAGTCAGAGAAAATTAACCGGCACATATGGAAATTCTAAAACTACATATAGTGTCTAATATAGTTAAAAACAAGGAAAAAAATAACAAAATTATTTGAATAGTATTTTTAATTACTGTTTCCCTTTCAATAATGTTAAACAATGAAAGTGAGTAGAACAGAAAGAAAATGGGTGAATTACTCAAAAAAGGAATACATGGTGCTAGAAATGACAAAAATAAAAACTAAAAATCATTACCGCCCTTTATAAGTTGACCACCTGTCTAAGTTGACCACCAAAGTACTGCACCGCGAGTGGTCAACTTACACAGGTTTTACTGTAACTACTTTTACTGAATAAGAAAGAAAGTAAAAATAACTGCATTTTAAGCAGAGGGCTAATACAAAACTGCAGAAATATTGTGATCAGAAAAATGTAACTTTTGAACAAAATAATTAAATAGAAATACGTCTTAGAAGTCGCTTTAAGATAAATTAAATAAATAAATAATTATTCACATAATTTTTTAAAAATTGGAAAATCAATTAATAAATAAAAATTAATTTTAATTTTGACTATGTCTTCCGCAATCACGAGTTTGTGTGTGTATGTAGGCGTGTGCGTGTAAGTCTATCTGCAGGCATGTTGTTGTGTGCAGGCGTGTGTGTGTGTGCAGGCGTGTGTGTGTGTGCAGGCGCGTGTGTGTGTGTTCAGGCGTGTGTGTGCGTGTAGGCCTCTGCGTGTGTGTAGGCTATGGATGCAACCTGGAGACGGTGTCCGCTGGAGTAGCAGTATGAGGACTGGGGAGGGGGTGGACGAGGTGGAATCCCTCTAAAAATCCACCGGTGGTGGCAAAAATAAAATCAAAGGACGGACGGACGCCCAAAACGGTCTAGTGAGAACAATAAGTAATTCACAATTGCTGAATTAAAAAAAAAAGTAAAATAAAAAAGTTTATATAAATATGTTTTTGAGCAATCGCGGTTGTTTATTGTTTTTACTTGACAATAATTGATTTCCGTTGATTGCATTTTTCTATACTTATGATGCAAACTTCTCTGGTGCACGGTCCTCCATGAGCGTGTCCATCTTCTTCAATGGTGGTGCCCATGTCCTCTGGTCCTCGGGCCTCCGCGAGCATGTCCCTCCTCCTTAGGTGGTGGCGCGTCCATGTCCTCTAGTCCACGAGCCTCCGCTAGCATGTTCCTCCCCTTGGATGGTAGCGTCCATGCACCTCGAAATCGAATTATTTATTAACGACCTTTTCGATTTCACACATCCTTTTTAAGCGAAAACATTATCCAGCACACAACATCCAAAACATAACATCCAGTATCAAGTCCCAGGCAATCATTTGAATTTTGAAGTCAAGAATTCAATTACAGCGTTGCGGTAAAATCCATTAGTGGGAAAAATAAGTACATTGAGTAGGGTCCCCAGGTAAATGATACAACGACCTTTGCATGTTCTTAACACGTGGCCGTATTCTTCTGATCGGTAGGGCGTTGGATTCGCAACTGCAGGATCTCGGGTTCGATGCAGCTGGTCGGAGATCCTCCGTGTACGCTAATGGTGACAGGTTCACGTCACGTTTAATCAGTCGTGATCACGAAGACCTCCAAGTTTCCATTCCAAATTGATATCTTCGAGGGTGCTGGATCAGGGATTGCCCAGCTCCTGGTCTGGATCAAGAAACTTAACTGTTTTCAGGGTCCTATCTGACCAATGAAACCATGTGTAAGCGGCAGGTACGGGAACATGGGAGCCCATATGCATAATTTTAAAAATAGGGGGGGGGGGCGCTCAGATATTTTTTCATGGTTTAGCAGGACATATTTTCCCCATAGAAACCGATTTCAGTGCAGATTAGACTTTTTGAAGTGTGACATTTTTAATAAATTATTCATTGATGGCTAGAGAAGAAATGTTTTTTCATTTTTGCAAAGAAAAAGTACTAAAAGCAAGGAGATTCCAATATCTAAGGGAGGGGAGGGGTTGAGCTCCCACTTTCCCCCCTATATGGGCTCCCTTGACAAGGGAGCCTGGAGTGTAGGCTAGTGTTATTTAACACGTTGACTACGGAGGTATTGCTATTTCTGTTAATCTGCTATTAATCTATTACCAAGTATTTGCTAGAAAAAAAAAGTTACACTTCCTTCTCATTTCATTCCCCCTCCCCCGAAAATTTTAAACTTTTTCAATTCGATCCTATATTTACAAGTTTATTCATTTAAAAAACGTATTGCTAGCTTTATATCCTTGAAATTAAAATCAACAAAACTTATGAACTAACAATTGGCACTGGGGTGCTAAAATCAGATGTTCCGGTCAGCCGAACGCGCAGCCCCTAGTGTTTAGGTTCCAAGCACGCTTGGTACTCGTTTTATCGACCCACTGAAGAAATGAAAGGCCGAGTTGACCGTGCCGAACTTTGGCATAAAACCCGGGTCTGCGGCGTAGCGAAACGAGCAGGGGACTCTTATTAAAGTCATCTTAGTTTATTCCATAAAATAATACAAAAAAAAAAAAAAAAAAAACCGAATCTTTGTCAAAAGCAGTCATTTAAAGGAGTTGGAATGCCTGAGCACAAATGCACTAAACTTCAGTAATGTATATTTTTCGTTTTAATCCATGCCTCTGTTTTCTCTTATTCCTTAGAAATAATTTGGATTTGGTATAACAATATTGCCCCCCCCCTCCCCATCCTGCTCTTCCATTTTCATTGTTTTTTTGTCAGCTGTTTTACTTCACGGACTCTTAAAACCTATTGTTCCCCATAAACTTAGCTATTAAATTATCCCATTTAGCTATTAAATTTTACTTAATTGCTAAAATAAAAATATAATGGTTGAGTAACTTGACAAACTTATTTTGACAATCGTCACCACCTATTTTAAACTTTAATAATATTATTAACAAGAAATAACCAATGTTTTTTAGTACAAATAAACAGATGTTTACTGGATGTCTTTACATCCAAAAGTTCACAACTTTGAATTGAAAAAGGGGTTCCTGGAAACCCCGAAACACGTGTATTCAACAATCTATTTATTTGTGCTAATAAACGTTAGATAATTCCTGTTATTTCTCTTCTCAAAGGAAATAAATTATTTTATAACAAAAAAATTCGTGATTTTTTTAAACATTTTTTTTTCGTATACCGTTTTATTTTACAGAAACTTAAAATCTATTTTTCCCCACAAAATGTTTCCCTTTAATAGCTAAAATAAAACATATTTTGGTAAATAACTTGAAAAACTATTCTTGATATCTCCTCACCCCTCCCATTTTTCGAATAAAATAATCATATTTTTATAACGCCAAATTTATGTCTTAAAAACAAATAATATTTTAATTAAATATGAAGTAAAACCATTATTGCTTTAAAAAATAAACTCCCTTTCTGTTTTATAACAATAATAAAAAGGAAATAAAGAGAAATAAATAAATAAAAAAATATGATCGAATAGCGAAAAGAAAAAATTATCAAACGCGAAAATCAACTTAGCAAGGAAAACGATGTGACGTCAGAAGGTTACGTAGCTCCACCCATTCTTGTGACGTCAGAGGTAGACCGTTGCAGATTTATCCGAACGTATTTTCTTCACGCTGTAAATTTTAATAAAAGCGTTCATCCGGAAAGTTGAGTTGAAGCACTGAATAATAATTTGAATGGAGGAAAGCCTTCGAAAAATATGGATTTTATTTTGAAATCTAAGAGTCATAATTAATAATTTTTAATTGATATCTCCGCTAATTATTATCGGAGGATTATGTTAAATAGCCAAACATGAAGACGGGAAGATGACGAATCCATCGATACCTGGTTCGATGGTCAGTTCACTGTCGTTCGGAAGAAGAAGCTTGGACATAGATAGATAGATACTCAGATTTTATATGTATAAGACTAGCTGCGTGCCCGGCGTTGCACGGGCTACCTAAAAAATGAAAGTTATATCAAGTGACGCGAGTTCAACACTCAGGCTTGAACCAAAAAAAAAAAAAGTCACTGAAATTTTGCGGCAGATTGGGGAAAACCCCAAAAAGTAAACATTTTAAATCCCCTGATTACAGGAAAAGCCTCAAAATAAAAACAAGAATTTTACCTGTTCATATTCGAGAAAAAAAATGGCAACAGATCTTTCATCTCAATGATTTTCTTCACCCGATATACATTTTAATAAAAGCATTGTTATGGAAAGTTGAGTTGAAGCACTGAATAATAATTTGAATGGAGGAAAGCCTTCGAAAAATAGGGATTTGATTTTGAAATCTAAGAGTCATAATTAATAGTTTTTAATTGATATCTCCGCTAATTATTATCGGAGGATTATGTTAAATAGCCAAACATGAAGACGGGAAGATGACGAATCCATCGATACCTGGTTCGATGGTCAGTTCACTGTCGTTCGGGAGAAGAAGCTTGGACATAGATAGATAGATACTCAGATTTTATATGTATAAGATAAGATAAATCTCTCATTTACTTTACGACGTGAAATAAAGCTTAAATGCTTCATTTATTGTATTTGTGATGATGCCCTAAAATACTTTAGGTCGAATACTCTCTAAAGAAACATTACTTAATTCGAAATACACCGCCAGCTCAGACATTCCCAGCTCGACTGGGAATGTCTGAGCTGGCGATGTATTTCGAGTATTTCTGCCTAAGCCCTGGCTATAGGCATCACCACACTAGAGTGACTCTAGTGTGGTGGTGCTATAGGGCGGTAATTTACTTAAATTACTTAATTATTTGACTTGAGAAAAGCCTCAAAAAATCACTCATGAAACAAAGACAATATGAAACGTTAAATTAGCAATCGACGGAAAGCTGAGATGAAGCACGGTGCACCTCGAAAATAATAGTAGTTGTGACGCATGTTCAACAATTAGGCTTGAACAAAAAAAAAAAAAATCAGATTGTGGAAAAATAACCAAAAAGTAAACATTTTAAATTCTTCGATTTCAGGAAAAGCCTCAAAACAAAGCTCAAAATTTTATTTGTTCATATTCGAGGAAAAAATGGCAACAGATATTTTTTCTCAGTGATTTTCTTCACGCTACAAATTTTAATAAAAGTGTTGTTACGGAAAGTTGAGATGGAGCATTCAATAATAATTTGAATGGAGGAAAGCCTTATTATTTTACCTTAAAACACAAAATATGATGTTTTAATTGAATATTTATGACTTGAATTTCTCAATTCCAAAGATATTTGAATTTTTTTTGCGCCGACTAAGTTTTTAGAAGCACCCCCCCCCCCCCCTCTCCCCGCTCCTTGTAATGTTTTACAAATGAACTCCCTCATTGTGGCCGTGTGACATTTAATTCGCATCTTTACTCACGTGTTTTGGAAACGATAGGGTTGATAGCAAGCGTAGAGCGCCATATTTAATTCGCTTCTTGATTATCATAACGTGGGAATGCCACAGAAAAATGCGTCAAAGTGCATCATTTGTGACGTAATAAAGACAACGCAAAGTCTGAAAAATCTGGCATATAAAAAAATAATTAAAAAATAAGTTTAAAAAAATGTATTTTCAGGGTCCATGTTATTTTATTTATTTTTTTATTTTTTGCTTATTTAATCAATTTTAGTGACGAAAAGTAGTACTCTTCACTGAAGGAAATAACCCCATTATCAAAATCTTCCCACCAAGATTTATATCAGTGGGAAGTGTTCTCTAAGATTGTCCACACGAAAACAGGGAAACTCACATTCTAACTCAGTACTATGCAAACTAAAAATAAACTGCATGTAAATCACTCATTTACTTTACGACGTGCACGGTCCTCCTCGAAAATGAAAGTTATGTCACGTGACGCGTATTTAACAATCAGGCTTGAACAAAAAAAGAAAAAAACAGCAAAATTTTGCTGCAGATTACGGCAAAATAATCGAAAAGTAAACAACTTAAACAGGAAAAGCCTTAAAACAAAAGCCTAATTTTATTTCTTTATATTCGAGAAAAAAAATGGCAACAGATCTTTCATCTCAATGATTTTCTTCACCCGCTATACCATAGACTAATAATAAGAGTAGACCGAGCTATGGCAACCCTTTTGCTGCTCATAAACCAAACCATGTGACTGGTGGATATCCTAGCAACAGCGGGCGTTAATCGTAGCAGACGATCAACGCCACCGCGAAATAAAATAAATAGAATTGATGGAACACGGAAGAATGATCTTTTATGGAGTCCGATTTGTAAATTTGTTATTCTAAGTTGTAAATATTTTGTTAATATAGTGAGTTTTTCGTTTAGATAGTATTGTGCATTTTCTTTAGTCAATTTCAATAACTTTCTAAGCAATAAAAGATGCAAGCGACCAAGAAGAATCAGCAAACGGTAAGATTTTTACCTACAGTTTCAATTTAAGATACCGATTAGTACATTTTTGCGTTAACGCAAAACGTTTACGCCATTTCGTTCACGCCAACGCTGACAGCTCCAAATGAAATAAAAGTTACCGAAAACTGATCAAAAACTATTACTAATGTCAAAATAATGCATAACTAAAAGAAAAACAGTTCAATCTCTGCACCTGGAAGTTTTTTTTAATGAAAACACATTGTCTTAAAATACATGTCGAGTGCCAAACTATAGATAATGCTGCCATCTAGCAACCATGCTGCTAAAGTCTTCGCCAAGCCCTTCCACTAGTCACATGATACATCTATGAACCAATTTTCTTTATCAGCAAGAATGAGAAAGCTCGGTCTACTCTTATTATTAGTCTATGCGCTATACATTTTAATAAAAGCATTGTTATGGAAAGTTGAGATGAAGCACTGAATAATAATTTGAATGGAGGAAAGCCTTCGAAAAATAGGGATTTGATTTTGAAATCTAAGAGTCATAATTAATAGTTTTTAATTGATATCTCCGCTAATTATTATCGGAGGATTATGTTAAATAGCCAAACATGAAGACGGGAAGATGACGAATCCATCGATACCTGGTTCGATGGTCAGTTCACTGTCGTTCGGGAGAAGAAGCTTGGACATAGATAGATAGATAGATAGATACTCAGATTTTATATGTATAAGACTAGCTGCGTGCCCGGCGTTGCACGGGCTACCTAAAAAATGTAAGAGCAGTCCAGTTGATGCTTTTGTAGTACACTGACACTAGTTTCTAACGCGTTAAGGAATAAATAAATGCGCGTAAAGCAAGGTTTGCAAAACACCAGTAAAACATATTTTTGCCAAAACACCTCATCAACGTTAATAATCGTTATCAATGATACAAGTTATGAGTACATTTTCAGTCAGCACAAAAGGGGAAAATATATGCATTATCAACTATAATCTTTACTCACGTTAAACTGAATTACATCTGATAGACTATATCGGAAATATTTATGCACAATAACAATCCGCTTTTTACATAAAATAGTCTACTACCCGGCGTTGCCCGGGTGTTTATTAATGCAACATACCACTCAGATAAATATTTGGATGGATTCTATCCACATGGTCGTACAAGAATTACATCAATCCGTTTTCCAGGTACAAACCCTCAAAGAACTCAAATAACTTGTAAATCACTCATTTACTTTACGACGTGCACGGTCCTCCTCGAAAATGAAAGTTATGTCATGTGACGCGTATTTAACAATCAGGCTTGAACCAAAAAAAAAAGTCACTGAAATTTTTCGGCAGATTGCGGAAAACCCCAAAAAGTAAACATTTTAAATCCCCTGATTACAGGAAAAGCCTCAAAATAAAAACAAGAATTTTACCTGTTCATATTCGAGAAAAAAAATGGCAACAGATCTTTCATCTCAATGATTTTCTTCACCCGCTATACATTTTAATAAAAGCATTGTTATGGAAAGTTGAGATGAAGCACTGAATAATAATTTGAATGGAGGAAAGCCTTCGAAAAATAGGGATTTGGTTTTGAAATCTAAGAGTCATAATTAATAGTTTTGAATTGATATCTCCGCTAATTATTACCGGAGGATTATGTTAAATAGCCAAACATGAAGACGGGAAGATGACGAATCCATCGATACCTGGTTCGATGGTCAGTTCACTGTCGTTCGGGAGAAGAAGCTTGGACATAGATAGATAGATAGATAGATAGATACTCAGATTTTATATGTATAAGATGATATGAGCAAAATAGTCTTCTCTTTTGTCTTCCGTGGTTCGATGAAAATTCACGATTAAAAAAAAATTTTTTTAGGGAGTGAAGGGGGGGGGGGGATTTTTGCTTAATATTTTCGAAAAACATAAGCCGAAACAGCTAGGTGCTAAGATGCTGTGCAATGTCCCACACGATGAACTCATGCGTTGCTGCTTGAAGTTCATCAACATTTTATGCATTAAAAAAACGCTTTCAAGTAACATCAAAATTCTTAAAAGATTTTTTTTTCTGTTGCGCTATGTGCTCTTGGATGCTCAAAATTGTATTCTGGTGAAAAGAAAACTTAGAGTTCTAATAAACGTCATTCGATATCGTTAAAAGTGCTAAAGAATAAAAATGCATGAAATATTTGAAAATTAATTAAATTTATTTATTTAACGATAAAAAAATTGTTCTCATGAAAAACATCAAAAATAATTAAACAAATAGAAACTATCCGTTTGTTTAAAATAACCTAAAGCGACTGTTCTAGCTATTAGTCTGGCTGTTAACACACATCAAAAGAAAATTTTACAATGTTATTTGCGTGTAGCATCTACTGTTTTTTAAGAAATATCTTAAAAATATGGTGATTTGTAAAAATCATTGCTTTTTGAGATTAATGTATACAGGGGTATGTCGTACAAACATTTCTTATTATTTTCAGGCAACAATGCGAAAAATGTCTTGCCAAATAAATTGAATTTTATCTGCCATAATCAATTTTACACATTGAAGTTTTCCCTCTTGTACTCTCCCAAACTTTGAAAAGCCTCCGCTCGTGATTTTCTGAGCTTTAATGAACTGTGGGAAGATAAATTTGAGCGGGGGTGAGATATTTTGAGTGCCACTGGACAGAAAGATAAGCAATTATTATTAAGTACCAATTTTCAAAATATTTCCTAGTTTATATGTTTCAGAGCATTGGAGGACCATAGTCTATGCAAATTGTCTACGAAAGTTTTGTTAAAATTTTAATTGTTGTTAGTGCAAACTTAAAATGTTGGATTGATAAATTACGTCAGAGTCAATTAAAGGGTTAGAAAATAATAATTAGCAGAGAAAATGAAAGAGGTTCCAAAAGTGTTAATAATTTAGTGTCTACGCGCAAATGTAACGGAAAACTAAATGGAAATGTCTTGCTATTTTACATTTTCAGAATAACAAATAACTAAACATACTCAAATATGCTAAATTTGAATTAAAAAAATATAAGTAGGTTAATGGCAATTGAAAAGAAATTGTTTCAAGAGCTATCAAACTGGGCAGTAAGTTAAAAGTAAATTGTATTTTAAATTAGAGTCCTGAATTGATTGTAAAGAGACGTTTCAATCTTCCTTTTCAAAACCCAAATCAATTGAATAGTTGCTTCATTTTCTATCGAGCAATAGCAAAGAAAATAACGAATAATTAACTTTGTGCTGAAAATTAAATGAATCAGTTAACCAACTTTTTGAAGCACAAAAATTGAAAATCAGTAATTTGCAAATTTTGTGCTTCAAAACGTTGGTTAATTGATTTATTTAATAGCTAAGATATTCAGTTTTATAACATGTTTTTTGTCAGTTTTCCCCTAAAAAAGATAATTAATTGCATTTTTAAAATTTCAACTTAAATTAAATTTAAGTAAAAATTTTAATCAATATTGTGACACATCTTTTTTTTTTAACTTATGATAAAGTTGAAAGTCTCTCTGTCTGGATCTCTGTCTGTCTGTCAGGATCTCTGTGATGCACATAGCGCTTAGACCGTTCAGTCGATTTTCATGAAATTTGGCACAGAATTAGTTTGTAGCATGGGGGTGTGCACCTCGAAGTGATTTTTCGAAAATTCGATTTTGTTCTTTTTCTATTCCAATTTTAAGAACATTTTCCCGAGCAAAATCATCATAAGAGGACGAGTAAATTACCAAGTTATCATAACGTGGAACCGTAACATGGGCAAGCCAATTGGCGAGAAATTCATTATACATTATTTGTAAATATACAGGCAAACCAAAAGACCTTTTAATTTTTTACTACGGGCAAAGCCGTGTGGGTCCCACTATTAATGAATAGTTCATCAGTTTTCGTTAAGTCTTCTTTTTCTACTTCCACAGTGAATATGAGAGGAAAGATATGCGAAATTACAGGAAAAACGATCAGTGGGAGAATATCAGTTAGAAACTCGCAATTTACAAAATACCTCCATTATGTTTTAACCTTGTATGTATTATATTTGAAGCATAATTTGCGAAAATATGCTTAAAATCGCACATATGTCTAATTCCATTCTCAACTGAACTAAGTGGTTGATAAATGTTGTCGTATTCGACCATTACACTTAACTATACACTTAGATGACAAAAGCCATGGAATAGCAATATGCAAATATACAAATGGTGATAAGAGTCTCATACAAAATGTGTAAATCGGTATTTCAATGTCAGGATTTGTATTTGTACTCAAGTGGTTCATGTGAAAAAAATTCTTTCCTGATAATGTTCACACTTAGACTTAAAACTCAGAATGAGTGTTGGAATTTGACGCATGGGATATTCCAGCTTGGTACTCATTCAACATTCTGAGACTCTCTGTGTCAAAAGAGTGCTGAAAGTTCTAATCAGGGACACCCTGTGTAACGCATATGTAGTTTATCAACAAATCATTTTACCATTAAAAGCCGCTCCAAGCCAATAATTTAAAAACACGTAAAACTATATTCTCTACGTATCCGATTGTATCCATAAAAATAATAAGTGTGGGGGGATAAAATATTCCACGTGTCTTTTGACCATTGTATGGTTAAAGTTGAATAAATATCTTTGCGCTTGAAAAGTTAATTGAAAAAAAATGCAACCTATAATTGCACAAAATTGCATATTACTGCAGACACGTGCTTCGGGGTTGCAAGGAGTTCCTTTTTCAGGCAAAATAAGAGAGCAAGGATGAAAGAAATTCGACACAAGCCAAAAGCTCACTTATTTTACATTGAATATTGAAAACAGGGTTTCTTGCAACCCCGAGACACGTATCTGCAGTAATTTTCAATTTTGTGCAATTACACGTTGTTATTTCTCTTTATGCATAGAACTTCTGATTTTGTTAATTTTTTTTTTTTTAATTTGCTTAACTTTTATCAATTTTCTCAACATCGCGGCTATTCAAAAATAGAAAACTTAAAAGTGAAACATAGCATTTTTGTCATTAGAAAGAACTTCCTGCCGATTTAATTGAACAAATAAAACGCGGAAATATGATTGCTCCCGTAAGACCACATAACAAATAATTACTGTGAATTTCAAAATCAGATTAGCTTTCGAAGCGTCATTAAACAAAACTAAAAAAATATTTCCACCTAATTAGCACCAAAACGAAGCTCTTAAAATATGCCCCCTTCAGGAGAAAGCCTGATTACTGAAGCAAAATTTTCGGAATTATGATAATGCAATTCGTTTAATTAGCCACCATTTATTAGAAACGAATGTTGAAAGGTTAGTAACCGATTCGAAACTCTTTTTTTTTAAATCTCCATCAACGTGTCACATAATAATATAGTTAAGATGCATTTTGGTTTTAAGATGCGCCGAAAATCTTTTATTGAATTATGAACGTATTTTGTAACGTTAAAATGTTGTTTTAAAGTGATTAGGGAACCAGCGAAGTATGTCACTTATGTCACATTCAAAGCGAGTATTTGCACTGACAGAAATATAAAGTGCTTAGGTAATAATGTGTTTCTTTTTAAATTGATGCAACATGAATAAAATAAAATTGATTATCTAACTATAGTGTAAACATGTAATGATGGTATCACAGCAGCCAATGAAATCGTTGCAACGCTATGACGTAAAAAGTCGGGATGGATTTCGTAATCGACGTTTCAAATTTCTAGCAAAGGATGAAGTAGAGAGATCCTTATCCTTACTAATATTATTGTGAGTTTTTTTGTTTGTATATGTGTGTTTGTTTGTAATTCTTTCACACCTTAGTTACTTAACCGTTTACCATGAAATTTTCAATACACATTGTCAAGAAAAAGGAATAGAACATAGGCTACCTTTCATCAAAAAAAAAAAAAAAAAAGTGTTCCAAGAGTTTTATTCCAGTTTTATAGACAATCGTTACTTTGCGAGTATCTCCTCGGAAAAAGTCACTTTTTTCTGATTTTTCAGCATTTCAAAGCTTTTAAATAGCTGCACAGTATTAATTTTATCCCAAATTTGAGAGGTAACTAGAACACCCTCTAATTCTTCAGTTTAAGTCATACTCTAAAACAAATGTTATCCTCATTTTTAATGCATCGTCTGCGGTTTCTGGTCACGGAACTGAAATTAAATTAAGTTGAATTTCTGATTCGTAGCAGGTGATATAAGTATCACCTGTGCTTTCTGCCCGTTTTAATAGCTTTTGTGGAACACAATAAATTGGCAAAATTCTGTTAAGTTGCTGCACGTTAGTTTCAGAATTACTTTTAATTTAAATATTTGAATATTTTTCAGAATTTTTCAAAACAGAATTCATTAACATATGAAAATTCATCTAACTAATAATCATCAATCTAACGACCAAGTAAACGTGGAAAAATCACGCATGATGCTGGTTAATATAAAAAGATGACTGAAGTTTTGGAATTTTGAAGGAATACCAAGAGGTCTAAATATAAATTTTGGGTTAGAAAATTGCTCTTTCCAACACATTGACGGGAAATTTTACACTTTGTTTTTCGCCTGTTTGCTGAACATGCGTCACTTGACACACCTTTTATTTTTGATGTAGACCGGGCAACGCAGCTGGTAATACTGTAGTTTGTAATAGATTAAAACAAGACTGGAGTTGCGCTGTCGTGCACATTTGCTGTACAAAATTGTTGCCTATAGTTTAACAACTATATTTATAAAAACTTATATTAATATTTATAAAGTAAAACTAATGTAGATACTTGGAATTTTGATGCAATCACCCAATGATGGGCAATTATTACGTCATTCTGGCAGCATTGGAACTTCCGGACAAAATATATTGTCTAGAATATATTATTACGAGCACACTATTGACAAAGAATTTGCTATTGATCCCGCATCGCATAGACAGTGAAGATACGGTGTACGAGCGCTGCGAGCTCGGAACGCGAAGCGATTCGAATGGATTTTTGATGTAGACCGGGCAACGCAGCTGGTAATACTGTAGTTTGTAATAGATTAAAACAAGACCGGAGTTGCGCTGTCGTGCACATTTGCTGTACAAAATTGTTGCCTATAGTTTAACAACTATATTTATAATAACTTATATTAATATTTATAAATTAAAACTGATGTAGATACTTGGAATTTTGATGCAATCACCCAATGATGGGCAATTATCACGTCATTCTGGCAGCATTGGAACTTCCGGACAAAATATATTGTCTAGAATATATTATTACGAGCACACTATTGATCCCGCATCGCATAGACAGTGAAGATACGGTGTACGAGCGCTGCGAGCTCGGAACGCGAAGCGATTCGAATGGAATTTTTGAGTTATTAAAAATGAAGGCTATCTATGTATCACTGTTCAATATTCATTTTTGCATTTATTAAAGCTGCAGTTTAAAACAACAGTTTCAACTTGTATGCTAAATGCCAATAAATTCATAAACTACAATAAAACGAAAAGTTATCCCTTGACATAACCAATTTTTTTTTGCATTAATACAATGAAAGTTGTTCTCAGAATCTTTATGTTAATTTACTAATTCACTGACAGAAATTGCATATTTTCCTGTAAATCAAAATTGATTTGTAACGCCAATTAAAGCAAAAGTTGTCAGACCAAAAAAAAAGCATGACTTGTTTTTTTTTCTTTCTCAAAACTAATGAAGAATGTACAACTCTTTAGTGTTATTTTTTTGAATATGACAAACATATATATAAAGCAGTTATGGCACTTTGAACGGTTAAAGCATATATTATAGCGAAAGTAAGCAATATTTTTCTGAAGGTTAATTACAACATGAAATAACAACAACAAAACATGCCATAAACACAAACAATTACAAAATTAAAATTATATGTAAGCAACATTACAAAAGAAAAATGAAATTTAAAAATTAATAACAGCGTAAATATAAATATATTTCCAGTAATTGCCGCAGTTTTAGATTTAATAACATTTTGTGAAGGAACTGTTTAAAAATTTTTAATAACGTTTTATTTTTCTTAAAAGAACGAACATACCCTATGATAGAACATTTCAATTCGTTACTGACTAAAAGTTTACATTAAAAAAAAAGAATGATCCGAACTTTGTGAAAACTCAATGAATGTGCTCGAGAAAGCTACTTCTATTTCATAAAAGTTTATGTGGACATTCCTTCATAAGTTTATATATATATATATATATATATATATATATATATATATATATATATATAACACTATTATTCACATGAAGAACAAGACGACGAAGTCGGATATTAGAAGTTTTTTTTTCTATTTTGTTAATTATTAAATAACTACTATGTAGACGAGCGACTGACAGTTAATACAACGTGCTAAATGTTTATCGCATGCCAATAATTAGCCCTTAACTTAAGGAGCGCTAAAATAATAAATGGACTTGGAATTTCTACTTCACGAGGCTAATGAGGTAGATAGAAACTTAATCACATAGTGAGCGTAATTCTGAAATGAAGGGGAATGTTTAAAAGAAATTTTAGTCGTAGAACATATTACAGCATACTTTCGAAGGAAAGCATCATTGAATTATGGGTGCGGGCAATAATTTTTCGAAGAGGTAAATCTTCCCCGCGTCAAGTTACATGAAGCTGGAAGTCGAGACTGCATCGAATGTTAGTTTTATTTCATCTGAATTTATTGCCAATGAAACTGAGAGGTGGTTTAAAGCAACTAAAAAATAATTTTGGGTTGGGTTTAAAAACTTTCATGAAGAGCTTACGAACTATAAAGAAAGTTGTGCTAATGTTTAAGTCGTGGGGTTGTCTTTTGTGAAAGCGTTTTATGCAATTAATATACATATGAAAGAAATTTGAGTTTAGGAACAATATTTTATGGAAATTTTTAACTATAAACGAGCATTTAAATGTTAAACCGAACTTTTTGGGGGAAGGGGGGTTGAACCCTAAGACCCCTTCCCCTTGTATAAGGCCCTGATTAGCAACCTGAAAGTGAATTGAAATTAAAACATTTGTCTTATCTTTTTACTAATAATAAAGCTGACAGTCATTGAGAAGGAATAGATGGAAAGAGTGCAACCCTACTATCCCGTTACAGCAACAGCACTATGCGATAGCAATTTTGAATTGACCGTAACCGTTGAACAATGTTTTCATTAGCTGAAGCCATGAACGTTTATAAACAATTAACTGAATGAGGAAAAATTTATATTTTTAAAAATGGTACCCTCTTATTTTGTTACCAGTTATCAAGAAATTCACATCAGGAGGTCCAGTGACTTTCTACGGGTATGTACGAATATTTTTGCGTAAAAATAAATAAAAAGTAACAAACTGGTGTATTCAACGTAAACATATCCCAGTGTTGCTTATAAATTTTTGATTTTCGAACTGATTTCATTTCATCTATGAATGTAATGAAATATTGTGCTTCATGAGTGCAAATAACTTTTTATTTCCATAAGAACACCTTTTACTCAACTAGTAATCATTTTAACGGTTCTCAAGTATAGTATTGTGGCAATTAAATGGGAAATGCATTTCTTTTAAAAAAAAAGTTTTATTACAGTTTTTCACATTTGAAACTAATAATTAATATGGTCTCCCCGAAACTTAATAACATCACAGACGCGTTATGGCATGGAATGCACTAGACTGGCACACATAATTTTAATTTCAACGTCTTTATTCCATATGTCAATAATAGACGAAATTAGCTTTTCCATCGTAGTACGGTCAAATTTATGAAGCCTTTTTTTTAATGATAGCCCACAAATTTTCAATCGGATTTAAGTCCGGTGAGTTTCCGGGCCAATCCAGTACTATAAGTTTGTTTTTAGAGCAGAAATTGACCATTTGCTTTGATGTATGTCACGCGCCGTCTTGTTGAAAAACGCCATCTCGTTCGGCCAAAGTTTAGACATGATTGGAAGCAAATATTTTGTCAATATCGATTCGTAGCTGGCACTGTTCATTATTCCTTCTACGGGAAGAGGGGATTATGTCCCTGAAACACAGAAACAACCCCAAAAGATCTTTTTGGGTGGATACTTGGGTGCTTTATTAATGTGCTGTGGACGAAGAGGTTCTCCTTTGCTCCTTCTCACGAACTTGGATTGAAATCCCTGAACCACAAAATTTATTTCGTCAGAAAAAAAAAACCTTTTCCTAGTCCTCAGCCCATGTTTTATATTTCCGTGCCCATTCTAACCTTTTTTTCTTCATGCGAGGCGTGAGAACCTGTTCGTGTATAGTCGACGTGCTTTTCGCCAACGTTCTAAAAAGAATGTAACACACTGTTAAAGGTGCAATGTCAACACCAGATGCAACCATGGACTTGGACAGATTAAAACTAGTTAGTCGAGGATTCATAACACTCATTCGATGTAAACTTTTGCCAAAGTTGATATTTTTCTACCGCATTTTCCAATACGTTTGTTTCCAGTATTTCCTGTTGTCTTAAACCGCTGCCATATACTTCCGACACTTGATATACTCACTCCACATATTCTGCTTTTTTCTTCTAACATTTTAGAAGTGTGTTCTGTAAGTGCACTCATTTTAGCACGTGTTTCAGGGCTGATATCAATGACTCTTAATTAGTCCCACAACAAGCGAGCAACTAACACTGCCAACGTTTAGCCACTTGGCGGAAGAATTTATGTTCCTGCTACTTATTTGATGTGTACAAACAGCTACTAGTTTGACAATAACTGTCATTTGAACTCTGAGCTGAACTTGAGTGCGTATTCGTTCGCTTACGTGTGATAAAGGGGGAAAAAAAATAACATTTCCCAATTAATTGCCACAATACTGTATTTTATGCACATTTGCTTCGTTGGTCAAACAGAAGATACGTTTAAAAGAAGTTTTGGATTTGGGAATTAAGATTTGTTACCTTTATGATTTAATTTAAAAACCAGTATGTATTCGTATGATATAATTTCAAAACATTAATTACAAGACATAGGAATCATAAATTTTCAATTAATAACAGAGTATTTTCAACATATATTTGCACATGTTCGCCATTTCAAGAAATACTCGTAAATATCAAAACACATGAAAAATGCATAGTTACATTGCATTTTAAAATCCAGTAGGGGGAGGGTGCAATTGAATCCCCTGATTGCCCAAATAACAGGACTGAACACTCAAACCTGTTTTTGTGGAGCTTTTTTTTTTTTTTTTTTTTTTTTTTGGTTGCGAATTTTTTTTTTTTTTTTTTTTTTTTTTTTCCGCATATAAAATTTTTAACCTCGGACAAAGATTGCATCATCGAATGTAAGTAAAGTAATTTCCTTTTATATTGAGTGTCTTATTTATTTTTTTCGCTCACTTTATCAGAAAATAATTTACAATATATCTCCTACTTTATGTATTGTTTTTCGGTTTTCTTACAATTTTAAGCAGAACACCTGATATTTTAAAGTTGTTTAACCAAGTAGAGCGACAGTTCGGTTGCTTGTAGTGCCTCGACAAACATTATTTGATTCGGTATGCCGCTTCAAGTGGTTTGGAAATGATAGTCGACGTCCAGGCAATGCACAAAAACAAACAGTGAACATTTCCGTTAATCCTCAGGTTATCCAAAATTGAGTTCAATGAAATCCTTAGGTTTCCTCGAGAGAAGTCGTTCGTAAGATGGGATGAGAATTTGTGGCTGATAAGTGCAACTAAGTTCAAAAACGGCTGAAACAGAAATTTTACGAGTTCCAAAAAGTTCAGGCATTCGTATGACTCCAAAGATGCCAGAAACGTTTAAGATGGGCAGCAAGTCCACGCACTGATTTACCGTTTAACCAGCTCATAACCCCCAGAACAATGGGATTTGATCTGTAGACACTCCAAGCACCTTAGAAAATGTTAAGCATCGCCAAAATAAGAAGTCAGGCTTTGTCTGCGATGGAATCAGCACAAGCGACAAAAAATCTCTGGTTTTTTGTGGATGAGGGCCATAAAATAAATAAAAAAATGGACCAGAAAGACATTTTAGATGCTGTAGTACTTCTGTGGATCTAACAGCACTTCAGCACAGCAATGTAGACTGGGCATTTCAATTTGACTCCACACCAGGTCATGCGGCCAAAAAGACAAAAGTGGTGCAAGGTGCATTGTTTTTGACAAATATCATCTTTAGAGTGAACGCTCTATTCGCTAGACCTCAAACCTATTTTTTACACTGTATGCCCTATTTTAGAGTCAAAGCTCTACCCTAAACTATACAAAAGTTTGGACTCTCTAAACCAATTGCTTCATACGGAATAGGATTGATTAATGGACTTGTGGCATTTGAATAAAAATTTCAATAAGCAGTTGCACCTCTGTATTACTTCAAAAGGCGGCCAGTTGAAACCAATTAATTTATTGATTGCTAAAGGTCTTCTCATATTATTATTTTTTGTATTTTGTTAATTTATAAACAAAATAATAATTTTTTTTAATAACGTTATTTTTAATAAAGTTACATGGAAAATTGCTTGCCCGGATTCTTTTGTCGCACCCTGTACATTTGGTTAGCACAGTCAGAAGAAACATAGTTCTGTGATTAAAGTTATGCTTAATTGTTTTATAAGTAAGGAAAATAAATTCTTTGCTAAGGATATTAGTTTATTTATTTTCTTTCTTTTTTCTTTTTTTTTTTGCAAAAAGTACTACATGTTCTAATCTATAAGCAAATTATATTATCATACAAGAGAACTTACATTATCATATTAGACAGTATTTTAACATGGAAGGGATGGGGGGAGAAAATTGTATCAATTTAAGTATGAGAAATTTCTAATAACTTTTTGCTGAAAATTTCAATTGAAACCGAAAAGATGAAAAAAAAAATATTTTTTTTTCAATTTTTCCGAAGTGGAAATAAAATCCTTCGGAAAAAAACGTTATTGTGTCAGTTTTTTCCCGAAATTTTCCGAGTTCTCATCTCTAGTCAGAACACAGACCGAAACCATTGGAAATAAAAAAATACATCAGTAGTAATGAAAAAACCGAATTGGTCGTGCGGGCTAGCCCCAACAATATTTTATTTTAAAATTAAAAAAAAAAGTCTGCAAGCAATAGAAATTATTTAAAATTTTAAGTTTTGATTATCATGATTTTTCAGTAGACGTCGCGTTGTTTATTTTAAACGTTTCAGTGCTCCAAAAAATTTTAAATGCTGATTAAGAAGAGAAGGAGGGAGAGGTTGAGGGGGAAAAGAATGAGAGAGAGAGAGAGGGGGGAGGGGAGAAAAGGTATAGTGGAACACAGAAGCAAATGTAAACCATTCTTCCATTCCTTTTTTATAAGAGAATTAGAATCGAATTTTGTGACAGACGTCTTTGAGTCAAACAGTCGTCGACTGTCTTTGAGTTGACAGGCGTCGTTTTTATTTTCAGCATAAATTACTATTTTTCTTTTACTGGAATTCATACTTAATTCTCGTTTAACAAAATATCCATATGAAGAAAGAGCATTCTTTAACATTCAAATAAATATTAAAACCATCAGCTTTCTGGCAGATTTATGACTAATATATAACCGTATTTTTTCATTAACATTAAATACATTCAAAAAAAAAAAAAGTCTTTGGAAAAGGAAAAAAAAAAAGAGGAAAGACACACACACACACACACACACACACACAAAAAAAAAAAGACGTTGCTAAGAGTTGTCAAATTTGCATGGTAATACCTCGTATAAATACAATGACAGAATAAAAAATGGTTGACGCTAAAAAGCAATCGCAAAATTTTAAGTTCAGTTAGAATTCCCTTTTGAAGTACATAATTTTAAATGCTATTTTCTAAGTAAGCATTTGTTCGTTAAGTACATTAGCCCTTGAAATACAATTAAAGAAAAAAAAAGTTTCAAAGCAACCAAGTTCACAGTGATGATAAAATTCTTAATATTTGTTTTCTTAAATTAAACTTTTTGGAAAAGTAAAAAGCCTTAATGGTCATAAGAATCAGTTACATTACATTTGTGCTTTTTTTCGTTTTTTACCTGAACTATTTGCTTTTTATTTACTGAATTACTTAGAATGTAAGCAATAGAAAGCAATCTCTTCTTAAATGGAAGAGAAAAAAAGTCATTATTTAAAATTCTTTGATTTGTGTTATAATGCTTTACTATTTTTTACACTTCATCAGAAAACGCCACAAATTAACAGAATGCTGGCACCAAATAAAAAAAAACCCCTTTGATATGCCTTTTAAATTAATGAACGCTATAATACTTTTAATGGTGATTTACTTTTATTGATAACGTTTAGTACACATTAGATTGTAAGCATTCAATAGATATTAAGTGAAATAGATACATCTTCATTAATTTTGAAACTTCTTAGCAACGAACAAAAGCAAAATGACTGACCAGAATACTTTTTTTTTTCTGATGCGGAGGATAGGTCCCTATCCACTGTTTTGCGGTCCCTATTCACTGTTTTTCTCTGAACAGAAGATGGTGATTTTCTCTTATCTTTCGTTCAGAGGTATAAAGCACTGAGTCCAATTTCTAAAAGTAAGCTAGATACACGATAGCAACAGCACTTGCTAGCACATGCTGGTTTAGAGATAGAAGGACTTTAAACACACCTCCTGGAAACTTTTGTTTTTGTGGCATAGTACCCTTGACCTCCCAGGTACACATTTTTGTAGCAGAAAAATGATTCAAACTGTAAATGTATTTAAACGCGCACCTTAACCTACACTTGGAATACATGCAATATGTGAAATACACCGCCAGCTCAGTCATTTCCAGCCGATTACTGCAGTTTCGTGCTTATTAGCACTCATCAGCCCGGCATAGGAAAGTGAGAAGAGCTGGAGTTTCCATCTCCAGCTCAGTCGCTCTCCTATGCCGGGCTGATGAGTGCTAATAAGCACGAAACTGCCTTCCTCGACTGGAAATGACTGAGCTGGCGGTGTATTTCACGTATTTCTGCTTTAGCCCTGGCTAATGGGCGGTAATTTACTGAATATACATGCAATATGCCAGACAGCCCGGTTATCACATCCAGAGACTGCAGTTTCGTTCAGATTAGAACTAATCAGTCTGGATTAGTGAATAATCGAGCTGGGAGCACTGGGGGCAGATGTCATCTTACTGAAGCTGAGAGTGCCAACAAACTGGTGATAAGAACGAAACTGCAGTCTCTGGACGTGATAACCGGACTGTTAGGGATATTGCATGCAGTTCTGCCATAGCCCTGGCTTGGAGGAGGTAACATACTGCTAAATTACACCTGAAATGTTTTCTTGTCTGAAAACGGATCGTCCCGCAAGGCAAGATTGACTGCACTAGAAGTTAATTCATGTATTACGAATACAAATGCGACGACCAGCAACAGGCTCTGGGCCTGCTTACATAATTTGGAACCCCAATTTTAAGTTCCTCAAATATACGTTTTTCCCGTATTTAACGCTTTTTCATCAGGTGTCAGTTTTTCCATACACTAATAACGTTTTAACCCGGATGGAAAGTTTGTTATTTGTGAATTTTCGGCATTTTATGTTTAACATAAGAAGTAAGGGAAAAAATGTTGTAATATAAACAACATGGTTCCTTTTGTGTGTTTTTTTAAAACTAATCCACGCTGTTGAAAGTTAACCTATGAAAACAGAAATGCTACTGCTCCATCCGTAGCCGTCCTTATGGACTTTTCGCCTGCCAGTGAAGATGAGCAGACACAGCGTGTCACTTATTTCAATGTTGCGTTAAGGAGCTTACAAACGGTAAAAGACTATTTTCTTCCAGGAATTTATTCCAGGAAAAAAACTTACAAAGTATTTCAATTCTGAAAGATGCTGCATTTACTTTGAATCAGGGCTTGAAAATATCGAAAAGATTCGATATTTTGATATATATCGGATATTTTGATGCATTATTAAAATGATAAAAATATGCATTATTTGCTGCACAGTCATAAGACATTTTCTTTTTTTCTGATCAACGTTTAATATTAATTTAATTAGACACTTTGAATATGATTTAAAATTGTTACATTACTATTACTAATAATAATAATGAATATAAAAGAAAAAAAGAACATTATATATTACTTTGCTGCATTAATGATGTTTGTGTAATGATGCTGTATTTATGATGATGACATTTTATTTCTCTATAAATGTAGTGCATAACTTTTTGGTTATTTTTATAATAAATGAACAATATTACTATGATTAATACAATTTTTATATTCGAAATATGTAGTTGAAAAAATAAATATCGAAAATATCAAAATGTCATGACATTTTCAAAATATATATCGTGATATGTATCATGATATACATCAACTGATATATATCTGCGAAATTTCAACTAAAACGCCCGGATTCGCCACTAAATGTGCTAAAATAATGTAAAATGGTTCTATGTATTTCCTGTATATATATATATATATATATATATATATATATATATATATATATATATATATATATATACTAGCTTATTACCCGGCGTTGCCCGGGTGCTCCTCAATGCAACATATCGTTTAGATAATTAAATGGATTAGTTCTATCTAAATGACAGTAAAAAACTGCATTCACACCATTCTAGGCTCAAATTTTCAAAAGAATGTAAATAGCACAGAAAATTGAGCATTTACAGGAAAAATCGCATCAAGTAAAAACGAAACAGCATGAGGCAAGTTATCGGGGTTCTGTCAACGATATTCCTTGGTTCTGTCGTGTCCACTGGCACGTTGTCTGCGGTTGAATCAGACGGGCGGTACATATAATGTCTTAATGCAGAGACAAATGATTGTCTTGCATATCTTGTGGGATAACCTTTTGCGTGGTACTTCGAATACGAAAACCGTTGTGCTGCCTTTGACGGTTTTGTATACCTCAAGACATTAAAGCATGCTATAGTACTCTTCACATACATTTTATTCTGGAAAAAAAAATCTTGGAGTGTTTTCCTAGAAAGAGTCGTTAATAAATTCAATGGCTGTTATCAGTTACGAAAATATATAAAATATGCCACCCTTACAACATTTTCAGATATGAAAATCATCTTCAATGACCAAAAGCTAAACATATAGTCCACTGTACAGAAAATAAGGAATTCGGTCATTGTTATTAATAGCCGTTAACATTCCGTTTTACGGATAATTGGCGGTGTTTTTACTTTCAAGGTTTTACGTGTTAGGTAGACTCATTTTATAATTTTTTGTAAGTGTTCAGGAATGTAAGCACATTCCGTAGAAAACGTTCACTTAGTACAAATAACTTCACAAAATGTGTCTGTTTGCCCTTTCCGTGAAGATTTAGTAGCATGCCATGGAGTAATATTAGATAAGTGTAAATTGCATAAAAAGACGTACGTCAACTACATTTTTTCCCCTATATTTATGTCAAATTTCTATTTTCGTAGGTAAAAATGACAGTTAGATTGGTGTCTTGCAACGATTCAAAATTTGTCTGGATTGAAATTTTATTTCAAATTTTTAAAACCTCACACTTGCCGTAAATGTTGTACATGATAACTGAAATTGATGCAGGTAGTAAGAGCACTTATTTAAGTTTGCTGCTCTGAAGTATTCCTTTGAGAAAATCGAAATTTTAATTTGCAGAGGCACAGTCGTTATTAGGGGTAGGAATGGTTCCACAGAATAATAGTTGCCATAGAAACAGTCACAGTTATTATTTTAGGATACATAAAGCATTAAAAATGGAGTACGTGGACGCCAAATTATGGAACAAACTATATAAAACCCGTCAATTAAACTGCCTTGTAGAAAAAGAAATAGACGTGCACATTTTGGTCACTATCCGCGTCATTTTTTTAAAAATTATTTGCAGGCTATGAAATTAAAAGAAAGGAAAAAAAGTCTTGTTTCTACTTACAACTGTATAATATACAATTCTTTTGTTTATGTTTTACAAAAGCTTGTTGCTTATTCTTTTCCTCACATCCACAGCTTCAAAACGAATGAAATGTTATTTCCACGTTTAGAAACATAATCCAAATACTAAAAAATTAAATTATTCAAAATTTTCTAAATTTAACTCAAATTTTGCTCCTAAATACAATTCTTAGTCCCCCTTCCAGCAGCAAAATGAAATACATTTTTTTAATGAACCCAACCTTAAGCATGCAACGTAAAAATTATCTATATGGGAAATAGGTAAATTTCACATGCATTTAAAGTACTTAATTGCCTGCCCTTCTGACTTATTGATCGTGATACAGAACTTAAGTCTCACTGGAGATTTTAATTTCTTCAAGTTTAAAGAATGATGTATTGCGATTAGCGGATATACGTAAGATACAAATTGTTTTACTTTATCCCTCCACTGTAAACAGAGTTGCTTCTATAACACGTATGCGTATCCATTTTTATCTTACAGCATTTTTTCAATGACGGTTGAATTACTTAGTGGTAGTTACAAACAGTAATATTTTTCGATTGTTTACAACAAAAGTTATCGATCTGAGAGTCTTGTAACTGAAAATGGAGCTTTGCTCAACTAATTTCACGATGAAAACTAAAACGAAAAAACTTTATAATGTGGCGTAATATTTCATCATGCCTATTTCAGTAGCAATCTCTTCGTGTGAAAAGTTGTCTCATACCCGCTAACTGGTTTAAAATTATTGCTAGTCAGCGAAGATGTTCCTTCAGGTGTACTATTGCTTCGAGCTTTAGAGTAATATAAAGTTTAAACAACTAAGAAACTTGTTTACGTAAGAAATGGAGACATTTTATGCATTTTAAAAGTTTAAATTCATATTAATATTTCTTTACATTTTTCAAACTTTAAACGTTTACCCTTCTAAAACTATGAATTCTGTCGTATTAAACTTTCGTGTGGTTTCGAGTCTAAAGGTGCACAGCCTTTTATTCTACCACACATTAGCAATCCTAGTATGATAGTTTATGTACATATAATGAAACCCATGACTATCCCCCCCCCCTTGAAAGATAAATTCAATCTACGCTACTATGCGCAAAAATGATTATTTTACAATTCATTAGCCATATTAGTATTTTTACCTCTGATCTTTGATAACCTGGAGCGGTTTCTGTGAAACTTAGGTGAACTGAATTAGGTAAATCATGGAATAGTATAAATAACATATACATATCGATTTGTTTAAGGATAATACAATACTAAATTATATTTCCGATGCAATGATGTCGTTTTAGTATAAATTTAGTACTCTAATTGTAAAACTGTTGAAGGTTGTACTTCGATAATACCTATCTCATTTTGGTATTTTCTGTGGTGTTTATGTATAGAAAATAGTGATCAAAATTTCGTTTACTGTTACGGAATTATTAATTGAAATTGATTAGCCAAATGCGCAAGCAAATTGAAGAAGAACCACCGATGGTGATTTCAATGCATCCATGTGTCTTTGCAGGGTGCAATTTAATAACTACTGAAAGACAGCATTTCTTTTTCGTTCGGCTTTCTTGCCAAACATGCTATACGTTTGTCGCTGATCCATATTAACAGCCATTGTTGAGGATACTTTTTGTGTTGATTGCATTTAAAATATCTCCTGGTGGTTATATGTTGTTAACCAGTTTAATTTGCTTTGAACCAAGGTTCACAAATTCCGATATAGTTGAATCGAATTATTTAAAGATTTGACGCAAATCAAGGAATAGTATAAAGAAAATTTACAAATTGCAAATTGGTTTGATAAGGATCATCGAACATTAAATAAAATTTCTGTTGCAAGGAAATAGATGTGGTTTTAATAAAAGTAGTCTAATGCTGAAACAGTCGAAGATTGTACGTCAATATTGAATGCAACATTATTACCTTACTCATGTTTGTATTTTCCTGCTATTAACGGGATAAACATTGATCAAAAATTACACGAAGCCTTACTGTTGTGGATTTTATAATTAAACAATATTTAAAAATTATCATCAAACGGTAGCATTCAAACTAAGTAGCACCATGAGTAGCATCAATGGACCCCTGGGGCTTCGTAGGTCGCCGTTTAAGAAACGATGTACAGCATCATTTATTATACATACGGTTTTCTCGCCAAACATGCTTTAACGCTCATCACTAAACGGCATTGATGGCCATCGTTTAGGATACGTTTTGTGTTAATTGCACTTAAAATTGCTCCTGGTGGTTATATGTTAATATTTGCTTTGAACCAAGGTTCACAAATTCAATGATTAAAGACAATCTTTGAAGAAACTTCATCTAGGGCAGTTTTTTACGGGCTTTTCATTTAGACTAAATTCATAACTATACAAAAATTAGTTCGTGCAGAAAAGAGCAATTTCATGACTCAAAAAATGAAATTAGACCTCTTTGAGTGTTTTTTAAAATTCCAAAAACCCGCCTATATGAATTCCTGAGCAACAATTTACCTTTGTGCCAAATTTGGAAGAAATCAATACACACATACCCACATCCATCCATCCATTTATATATATATATATATATATATATATATATACGGCGTAATGATCTGATAATATAAAAAAAAAATCATACGAAAAAAAACCGCACAAAAACAGGTTTGAAAGCATTCAATAACCAATTTATACAAGGATTCATGTTTCGTAAAAATTGGAAAAAGTATTAAACAAATCTCTTTTTTCAGGTATGATGAATGTTAGTACTATATGTATTTCGGTTGATAACAGAAAATTACATACTTTTTATAGCACAAGAAAATATCTTTTAAAAGCAACTAATAAATCTTTCCTAACAGAAACCGAGCAATTAAGCATAAGTAATGCAAAAAGTTCCTTTTTTTACTCTTGTTTCTACAAAAACGTTAGATAATAGAAAAATCAAAAAATTTTCTTTGATCAAGAAGAAAAATAAAAGATAATTTAGTAAAACAACTTTCTCAAAATAGTTTGACGAGACAGCTCATTCAGGCTTTCCATTTTTTTACCGAGCAGTTTCAATGAAAATAAATTATATTCATTGAGTCAAGAACAATTTTGCTTTACTTAGTTGCTAATTCAATTATTTTTATAAATGAGTGTATTTTATGGAAAGTAGCAGTGAATCAAATTGGAACGCATCAAACAGAACGCTCTTTTTGAAAAAAATGTTTCTTTTTGAAATGTTTCTTTGAGCAATATTTGCGGCAGAATCATTTGAACAAAATCAAATTACACACGCTATTTGGTAATTAATCGAATTTAAGCATTAGCATCTGCTTAAAACAATTGCGTTTTTCTCCAAGAGTGCACAAGTGATGAAACGTAGAAAATTGAATTGAATATTTTTATTGTTATTCAAACGATGCTTCAACTTTCTCAAATGATGTGCGAATAATTCTTTTGTGCATGATATTTACGAGTCGATTATAATGATCATATTTTTGGGCTGGTTGCACTTGTATACTAAACCATTTTATAAATGATCTCAATTGAATAACAAGTGGCTTTGTTTAACTTTATTTTAAAGTAAACTCAATAAAATTTTTTGATGATAGTGCATTAATTTTATGGATACTTTGACTAGCATAAGGCAGGAATGCTCACCTGGGGAGGGAGGGGGAGATCATGGCCCAGACTGCGCCATTGAAATTGAAAAGAGGTTGAGGATTATCTTTCACTTTTTTTTGGGGGGGGGGGGAGATATTAATTTTTAAAGGGTCTTTGCGGTATCTAGGGTTTTCAACCTTGCTCTAAGGGGAGGGGGCACCCCGGCATAAGGGCATCCCTAGCATTAGTTTTCTCCAACATAAACTACTAAAAATAATAGTATAAACATCTAGCATCCAGCCCCTGGTATTCATTTAAATTTTGACGTCTTGAATTCAAATTGTGTTTTCACAATCACGAACCGCGTGAGAATCCTACTCGTCGGGTTTCTTGTTTCTACAAATGGAATGGAAGAAAAATGGAGCGGAAATTCGCATCCGTCATAGTATGACTGATGATTTTCGAGATTAGTAATGCGTTACATATCCATAAAAAAAGGTAATTAGGATGCGGTAATAAATATATAGTTTTGCACCCGTACACTTGTCATAAAGACTAGGGGAGAGTGTTGTACCTTGGAACACTTTTCATATTTTAACTTTTAACGTCAATTATTTGAATCCAATTTAAAATCAAAAAGTCACATTAAAATACCTCAACATGATGCTCCTGTGCAATATATTTTTTTAAAAATTCAGACAGCTTGAAAATAAAATATTGACAGCTATTTAAAGTAAATGTTCCAAGCTGTCCCAAGCTACAACATCCTTTTGTACTTTGGGACACACCCTGTTGTTCTATGGGAAGTCTTCATGATTCAGGAAACAGCCAAGTTCTTGAACCAATTTTGCACAAAAAAAAAAAAAAAAAAAAATCATGTTAGTGAATTACATTATGAATAATTAATTATGAATAATGATTTATGAATTATAATCTATAATTAAATGTGCTTAAAATATTACATAAGATTGGAACATTGTTTCATGTTCTTAAAAATATCTTAATTATTACGAACTATGCATATGTTGTACCTTGGAACGTGTCCTAAGGTACAAAATGTTTGGATGTCCAATTGTACAATCATCACGTAGTTTAAGAAAAACCAAAATAATGGTCAATCTAGATGCACTATCATTATTTTCTCATAAGCAAAATATTTAAAGTATTTCTCGTTTATAACAAATAAAATTCAGTTGATTAATGTAAAATGGCACATAATGTTTTTCTATTTCTTAAAATAAAGATATTATACTTCTTAAAAGGGTCATCTTTACTGTCTTTAGTTTTTTTCTATTTGATTTTTGCTTTCTATGTATTTTACGTAGTTTACGTTTTTTCAACCCAGCTCCTTGAGAAACGTAAAATCCGGTGTTTTTGGGGTTTCTTTCCAGATCATTTGAAAGCTCCGAGTTCAATACAGAAGGGAAAACTTTAATGTTGTCAGAAATTATGTGACCCGAAGTATCATATATTAATAAAAACAATTAATGTAATGTATGTTAAGTGTAAAACGGAAATTGATAAATTTAAAGTTAAACAAGTTGCAAAGTAATTTAATGTAATTTTGCATATTTTCTGACATTCCTTGTTTTCGTATCTTTATTTTTTTTTCTTAAATTACAATTTCTGTTTCCTTTTTAAGAATTATAAATTTTCTGATTTATTAATGATTGAGATTAGAATATTTACTACCACTACAACAATGATTGTATACAAAAACCATACAATAATGTCGTTATGAGCATAGTTATTGTTGTTAAAAATTTAATCCTACTGTCATTATTAAGAACAATCTCTCCGTCAGCCATGTGCGCAATCTCTCCAACCCTATGAAGACAGATAGCGCAAAAACGTCTTCTTGATTTTGTTACAACTGTGACACGACACTTAAGCGTAACAGCGAAATAGCAACGAAAATGCAGAAAATGCTGTTACAATTGTACGTGAATAGTTTATCAAAACATTGATACATTTTTTATTATTCTATTGAATTTTACGCAAACCGTTTAGCTTTGCCTTAACTATCTTGATATTTGTAATTGCTACACGTTAACATGCGATTACATAAATCCTTTTTGCGCCAGCATAAAAAAAAAAATGTTTAAGAGTGGAACTGAGATTGCTTAGATTAGAGAATGGGAATTTCTTCTTTACATGTTAGTGGAATTTACAGTTACATGAATAGTACATATACTTTTCCTCTCTCAATTAAGCTTTGCATTTGATTCAACCCTCACCCCCAAATTTTTTGTCGGTTAATTCTTTTGGGAGAAGAAATATTTCATGGAGAACATGCAAGATAATTATTGTAGTTTAATTACTTGCACTATCTTATACAATTAGTTTCATATTCATTGAATAATTCGATCACAAATGAAGGGGGCCACTGCAGAAACGGCCATAGTCCAATCTTCGAATAAAACGGAAATGTAAGTTTACTTACTATGCTTAATAATTTTTTTAAAGCACTTTTGATAAAATTGTATTTAATTCTAAATATTAGATATGTTAAAACGAACATTTGTTTTCGAATAAATAAAACGTAAAACATAGATTTCTTCAAAAAGTGGAGTTAGGTTGCTTTTCCAAGGTACACTTTAAATGTTTTAATCAGTAAAACGGAGAAAAGCCTTAAAGTAATTTTTACAAATTTTCGTTCACAATATACTTTTTGATGGACCAAACTATGGTACAAGACCTTTCTCTTCTACCGATAAAAAAATGACCAAATTCTAAAATTATGCTTTGCCCCCCCCCCCCCTTAAAAGCCGTACGGTGTGAATTTATGTCTTCCTCCTGTTTGAAGTGGTTAAAAATAAGTGTAAGGAAAGGGGTTACTCTATCTTTCTATCTTACTAGATACAGTAGAACCTCAATTAACGAAAGTGATGGGGACTGAACCATCTTCGGTTAGATAAAAATACCAGATAAAAGAGGATGACTGTAGAAACTTTTAAATCTGGAGTGAATCATGTGAACATTCACAAAAGTATTTCTAAATGTAAGAATTTTAATTTGAGTTATAAAATTATAAACAACACATTTTTGTCAGAAAATGCAATAGAAATTTAGCAAGTCGTGGTACAGTAATATTTAATTTGTACATTAGTGATGTGTCTTCATTGTACATTAATGATGTGTGTTTCTCTACATTAATGATGTGTTGTTAACTATACATGTTTTGTTCTTCAACTTTAAACGTTAATGCGTGGTAAAAAATAATTTTAGATTTGATTTCTTTCAAACTTAATATCATTTTATAAAATAGGCTCGTTGACCGTGTTTCAAATATTTACCAATTAAAAGTAATAATACTCAAGAAAGACTGATGTTGGTTAAACGAGATTCCGGATCAAGAAGTGCCGGATAATCGAAGCTCTACTGTACTAGTATTAAATATACTTACTTGATTGGGTAGGCAGAGAACATAATGGAACACAACAGCAAGGAATGCAGAGACGTGGAGATACATCTGGGAAATTCTTTCCTCGAAATGACACCAGTTGATTCGGCGGAAAATGGGAAGAACAGAGTAGCGGCCGACGAATTTTATACGGGGCGCCTCCATCGGAGGCTGTTTGATGCCCACCGTTCTAGGAATTTCGGCGAATCAGGGTTCAAAGAGCTCAGACACGCCTCTTTTGGCTTATGACGTTTCACGTGACGTTCGCCGCAAAACTTTTTTTTTTTTAATGATTTGAGAAATTTCCGGAAGTTATGATTCCGAAGATGGATTAAAATTGGAAAATGAGCTTTTTAGGGCAAACTAAATTATGTGGTTAAGTTGCTGTAATAGAAATGGTGAGATTCCAGTCAAGGTCAGCAACGGTATATATTTTTTATTATGGGATTAAATAAGTGGTTTCTAAATCGTCTATACTAGTTTCTATCCCCACACAGAAATTGTTTTAGTCATCTCCTTTCAGTTTTTGTAATAATCAAATTTCATAAATGCTATTACTTATGTTATTGTAATTTATTTAATGGGATTAAAAAAAACAAAACAATAATGTATTTTTATTCACCAAAACACATTCGTTTATTATTGTATTGTAACATGAGAACTTAGTTTTACTATGTTTTACAAATCTTACAAGATTACAGAAAAAAGATCTTAAAAAAATATATTATTGGAATATCCTTGCAATTTGAGTGCCACGGAGGGGTTGTTCTTGAGAGAAAATCTGCTCTATCCGTGGTATTATTGAAAACATATCGTGGCGCGAAAATACAAATATTAGTATAGCGATGACGTTTTTCTGGTACTTATTTTCCGACACGGAGATGATTTTATTTTCAAAGCCTAAGTTTTTTTTTTTTTTTTCATTAAAAGTGAAGTTTATTATTCATTCAAAAGAAAAAGCTGCAAACCTTTTTTTTTCTTTTATAAATGATTTAATAGACTATAATTTTCGGATTTTTGGGGAAAGTTTCTTGTACTTTAATCCTGGTAAAACTTTACAGTGCACTATGGAACAATTTTTCATGTGAGATTTGGATGTCCTTTAAAAGTAAAATTGTCATTTATTTCAAAGCAAGCACCCTGCCCTTTTTTCATTTCTTGACAGATCTGTCTCTCTCCCTCTGTACTGTGGTAGCCAAAACTGTGGACACATTTAGAACTATTTCAACTTTGCAAGCTTATAGAAAATGTTAGATTTCACAAAATTCGAACTCGTGAACATCATTTTAAAAGAGGATTTAATACTGAATTCAATGCAGAAAAAAAAATCAAATGTTTGCAACGCAAAAGAAGTTATGCAGATATTTTAGTTTAATCACATAATAAACTGTCTTCCTTCGATAGAGCAAAACACAATAATAACTTGTTTCAACTCCAAACATGATGTCGGCTATGCTGGCAATTATTAACATTTGATTGATTCTTAGTTCAGAAGCATTAATTGATCAGAAAACTTAGAATATACAAAACATCTAATTACTGTTTATTTTTCAGTTTAATGTGCATTAAACTTTAATTGTGCTGCAAACATTTGAATTTTGTTTCTGTATCAAGTTTAGCATTGAATCCTTTTTGAAATGAGGTATACGAGTTTGCATTTTGTCAAACATAACAATTTTTTTAGGAAAAAAAATGAAATGCATTTTTCATACAAAATATATCTGTAGTTTTCTTCAACTAAATCCGGAAACGAGGAAAATGAAATATGAAGTTTTCAACCTCTCAAAAGTTTTGTGAGGAATGCTCTCTCTCTCTCTCTCTCTCTCTCTCTCTCTTTGTATTTCTTCCTTTTACAAATCATTTTTAACAACAATAAATCATAAAGGAACAGTCATGATTTTCAAGTAGGTCTTTCCCATTACAGGAAAGTGGTTTTAGAGAGATTAAAGCTAAAGTCTTTTGATGCACAATAGCTTTTATAAATAAAACTGGATAAATTACAATGCCAAAAATGTTTAGTGTAACTAAATACAGTTACTTTGGGACTGAGATCGAAGATTTTTGAAAGAAGTTGAGCATCTTTTGTGTGGTTTACTATTACAGGGGTTAAATATTTTTTCATCAAAAATCTTTTTTGTTGTTATTGTTTATCATGTTACCTAAATGCGTTTTCATATTTCATCCTGATATTTTCTAAAAATTTTCACAAAATTTAAATTTTCTTTATTAAAAAAGTTTTATTTCTTGTAATCATAATAATCCCCCCTAATCTAAAAGTTAGATTTTTTTTTATAAATTGGTGAAAAACTTTCTTATAAAATTACAGTAAATCATGCAAGTATCAACATCTATTTTCAGTTTAACTTAAACTTTTTGCGAAAAATATTTTGCAATGCATAAGAATGACGGATTTCCTCAAAACAATTGAAAATGAATGGAAAACATTCAAACTCGGGGTTTTTTAAACACTTTATTAAAAAAGGAATAATGTCTTTCTTTTAACTGTGCTAGGACTAGAAGGGGATATTTTGTCATCACTATCGTTGTTATCAATATTATTTACTCACTTTTTTCTCTTGAACTTTTGAAACATATGCCACTGCTTTGGTAAAGAAGCTAATTTTTGCACGTTTTCGTGACTTTTTGCCTTATATGCGAATATTTAAATAAACTCTTGTAATGCAAAAATATTCAGAACTTGATTTTTCGTTCTGAAAAAGGATCTTTTTTTTTTTTGTACAACAAGTTCAAAAAGGTAAATTTAATCATCCAATTCAGTTTCAAGTTTTATATGTATGCTTTTCAGTTATCTGGAGTAAACAAAAGTACCGGTAGATCAGTTAGTGGAAGGAAGAACGATGTTGGGCATAAATAATTGAAAACTACAAAATGTCGTACCACAGCTAATCACTGAAAGTGGTTAGTATTTCTGAAAAGTCAGCAAGTGAATCAAGTCTTCAAGTCGAAATAACTAAAAAAGAAGAAATTCAGAATGCACTGTAAGTACACAATCCTGAAATTTTAAAGCAATCTTAATAATCGGGATCAGCTCCATAAGTAACAAAATATTACTCAAGATTAATCGAATTAAAAAAAATTAAGGAGGGCATCATTAAAATAGATTGGTAGAAATGTACTGAACAAATAGCTTTTTTTTTTTTTTTACTTATATGAGAAGTTCTGATTTATGACATTCTGTTACCTTGTTCTATAAAATGAATCATCTATTAATAATTTATTTATACTGGGTATTGTTCTTGCTGACTTTTTTCATCAAGAGAGCTAATTAACAGAAATGCCAAAGCCAAAAATTTCTTTCGCAAATATTTGATTGCGTACTAAATTGGATTGCTTTTACGAAAAAACTACATCAATAGACAAAAAAAAAGTCATTGAAACAAAGAGAACTTCGCTTTTAAAAGTTATAGATACTTGCAGAAAGTGTCCTTTATTCAAAGCATTATATAAAACATGTTTTATATGCATTATATAAAACATGTGAAGTTAAATGTTTTAAGTTAAAAAAAAACTTGTCTTGGAGTGAAAAAGTCTGGTCTTCTAACTTTCGAGAGGCAGAACCTGAAACTGCTAAATTGGTTTGAAGATGTAGTGCAGTCGAACTTGCTTATAACGAAAGAGAAGGGACCACGGTATTTGCTCGTTATAACAGAATGCTCGTAAAAAACGGGCTTGAGAAAAAAAAAGCACTGAAACTCTTACACAATATTTGATTTGCCTGGTTTCAATTTCTCTACAATTCCAAAAAAGTTGGTTAATTCCTTTGAACTGTCTTACTCTCATTTTTTTTAACTTTATTGACGTCTTTTGGGAAATATTCATTGGCTATTTTGACCCCTGGTGTCGAAAAATGGTTGAAAATTTTCTGCGTATCAAAAGATAGTGTGTATGTAGACGATAGTTATCAGTTTCAACTTCTTCCGAATTTTTGTTATCGTCATCGCTTTCATTGATTTTTTTTTTCGTTTGACTTAGCTTGAGTTTGAGCTACAATATAATCGGAAATAAGTATTTCGGAAGGACATTGACATCCACAAATATGTAATTTTTCAATCCTTCTCTAGCTACAATTAAAAAAAAAATGCCATCATCACTTGTTTTAAGGATTTAAGAGTCATTATTTTGCTGGAAGTCAATAGAAATTTTATGAATAACAAAAATATTGCTCGCTTTAAGCGGGGTTTGCTCGTTAAAAGCGAGTTTTGCTCCCATATATTTAACATTGTACCAACCAAATATTTCTAATTTCCTTGTTAAAACCGAGTTCTCGTTAAATCAGGGCTCGTTATATTAGAGTTCGACTGTAGTAGTTTTGCCTTTTTAGATTTAGGTGTTTAGTAACAAAACTAGCTTAATGTATTTTATAAAACGCTAAAGAAGAGACATAAAAAAAAACCATGTTCTGTTCATTTCATTTTTCGAAAATATTTTTTTTCTCGTTTGAATAACATTCAGCGTAAGACTTTTTTTTTTTTTTGAAATTATCAGTATTGATTAATTATTTAGACAAAAACAATTTGGATGACATTGGTTTTGTAGTAAATTGGACTTATTTATTTTTATTCTTTCATATTCCATTTAAATCCCAATTAAACTTGTGTGTTTCCTCCCTTTATGCCAGGTACCTATGCATGCCCTACCGAATGTAAGTTAATTAAACAATGTATTATTATAGTGTTGATGTAGCCAGTACAGTGGCGATATGTAAAAACATGGATTGAGCTAGGTTTTAATTAAATTGGATATATTTTACTTTTATTCGTTAACTGGAAAATCGCCCGTCAAGGTATGACGGTTGAAACTGCTTACAATTAAACAAAGCAATTGCCTGTTTAGTGATATTTTGATAGTTGAAATTTTAACCCTGACTCTAGTGGATGGACCCTAAACTCAAGGAGATAGCGTTCATTGTTGATCACTTTTTCGTTTCTTCATTCTCGTAAGCCTTACCAATGAAACAGTTAAGTTACCGGATTTCAACCTCGTCAAAATAAAGCATTTCCCTGCATGTCAAACATTACCAAAATATATTATCAAATTATCATGCTGTGGCCCGAGTTTCATCGTTGGTGACATCAGGAGCATTACTCGACCAATCAATTGGCTATTATATATATGAGGATATTCCATTTAAATTACAATTTAATTCATGTAGTTTCTCACCTTTATTCAAGTGCCTTTACAATCACAAATGTGAGTAAATTAAGTAAATTATTAGAACAGTGTTGTTAATGTCACCCGTACGTTTTTACAGTGGCGATAAGGGAAAAAAGGGGGAGTGAGCTAGTTTTTAAGTAAATTGGACTTATTTTACCTTTTTTTTAAAAAAAATATTGCATTTAAATCCCAATTAAATTCATGTGGTTTCTCACCTTTATGCCATGTGCCTGTGCAATCAAAAGTGTTAGTTGATTAAGCAGTTTATCATAATAGTGTTGTTTACCTATACGTTTTTACTGGGGCGATATGGAATTAAGCTGGTATTTAAGTAAAACGGGTTTTTGGCAGCTGTTTGTGGCTTCATTAAGAAGTATCAATTCCAAACCAGGGCCTTCGTGGCTCTGTGGTAGAAGCTTCATCTTCTAAGCCGGAGGTCGTAGGTTCGATCCCCGCCGGTACCCGGGGTGTTATTTCTTTATCTTGTGTTGTAAATTTTCTCTGTGTGTGTCCAGAGGCAAAGCACTTGGCACGCAGTCCTTTATGTATGTGAAGCTGTTTAGCGTGTAAATAAATAATTCCAAATCGCATGGTGGCAGGATAGTATTGACCAGTAGTTCTCAACTTTTTCACTACTGGGGACCGCTTAGCACCCTTTCGAATCATGAATAAACCTCAAACGTACCACGTATTACTTAATACTTATATCAGATGAAAAGAGGGGAATCCGAAAGTTTTCTCCAATAAAATTAGTTTAAGTTATAAAAATGATACAGATCAATTTCCACAAGCTTTTCGTGAACCACATGAAAATTGTTCGCGGACCACTAATGGTCCGAGGACCACAAATTAAGAATCACTGGTATAACAACGAAAAACGAAGTACCAAATTATCTCTCTCTGTCTCTCTCTCTCTCTCTCTCTCTCTCTCTCTCTCTCTCTCTCTCTATATATATATATATATATATATATATATATATATATATATATATATATATATATATATATATATATATATATATATATATATATATATATATAGTTAGGTCAAAGAAATTGTGAAAAGAAGTCTGTGGCGGGCCTGCGTCCTGGAGACCCCAAAACACCTACAGCCTTGAAATTTTGTAAACAATTATTTCCAGCCCCGGGGGTTTTACATTTTAAATTTCGAATTAGTTTCTTTGTAACTAATTTTTGAGCTAAAATTTCACATAAATTGCCTATTAAGGAATGAAAGATTTCCCATACCCCTTAACATTCTATGTCATTTGAAAGAGATTTTCTTTCTGCATTAAATAAAGCATGTTCTAATTTCCTTAACTAATTATAACAGCAGATATAAGGGTTTCTATTTTAGCGAAAAGTCCAAGGCTCAACTCAATTCAAGCCCGGAGCTAAAAAGCAAAATATATTACTATAGACGACGAATTTGAAAGCGACATTTCAAATGTACAAAACTGCCGTTTTGCTATGTTCAGGAGCACCTTAGCACTTATAGGACTGTACAAGATGGTACAAGTTAGTTTGGAACCCGGGAAAAGGGTGCTCGTCAAACAGCTTTTTTTTTTAAATATCGGGGTTATGTATATTTCTACCAAGTTCTTTTTGTCTTAGGGTGGGAACAGTTGGGATCTACTTTATGAACTCTTTACTTAAGTTCTATTTTTACAGGAGGGAAAGGGGTATCTTCATTTTGTTCGAAGCGGAACTCGGAACGCATTTTTTAATCTAATTCTTTCTAATCGACGATTTAAATCTTTTGGAATCAAATAAGATTGCAAAGCAATCTTCAGGGGTTGGTGAGCGCCAGCAAACAGGGGACAGAACTCCATAGAGAAAACTATTAAAAAAAAAAACCTTTTTGATAGTTCATGGATTTTAGTGTTTTTGTTATTAAACACCTCACCTTATCACCGATACAGTTGCAATCGAGTTCAGAATAACGAATTTATTGTTAACTCAAAAGATAAGGAACTGGATCAAAAATAATCTCCAACGAGTCAACAGCTTTCGTTTTAAATATACAGCACCAGCTTCTCGAAATTAAAACTGAAGTATATTATCTGTGAAATTCTGAAAGTGGAATTTTGTGTTTACATCGTAATTTTGCCGTTTTCTTTATCGCGCTTCATACGTTTAGTTTCATAAATATATTTCCAAATAGGTTTGAAATTTAAATTTAAATTCAGAAGTGTTTCTTAATTGAATCGTCAGATTTAAGCAGGGAATAAGTCCAAAAATTAAATGTTTAAAAATTCGAACTAATTTGTATAAATATTAAAGAATGTTGAATTTAATAATTATTTTTAAATAATATTATCAGAACAAGTAGAATAAAATGGAAGACTTCAATTGTGTTTTGTTGATTCCTTATTGATATGCTCAAGTTCACGGCTATAAGTCTGTCGATGCTATAAATTAATAACTCAAACACATAAATGCGTTTCTAATATTTATATCTTTTATTTTGTTTGTAATGAACACTAATTTATATTTGATCCTTCTGAAAATGGAAAATTATAAAGATTGCTGATCAATTCTTGAAAGTGACAGATAGGTCATCCAAGATGATTACGTCTTGAAAAGGAATTCGGTTTAATATCCCATTTGTTTTCAATCCTACTGGATGTTTCAAATTGCAGTGAAAACAATGCCAAGATCCTTCGAAAACTGGGTGACCAGTGAATTTACCTAATATGAAGCTAAACTAGCATCCGCTCAGAGTTTCGCAAATTTTGTGGGACGGAATTTAATTACGTAATGCATTCTAAGTCACTATCTGGTTGATCTATGCTCAACGACTTTAATTTTCAGTACAGTTCGATGGTATAAATTTACATTACTGTTTCAAGTATCGTTTATAAATACGTTTATTTTACTTCATTTTATGTGGGGGTTTTTTTTTTCCGGCTTTATGAGCCAAATACTTCTTTTTCCTGCGAATTTTCGTAGTTGAATGATATTACGCAGATTTCTTTGGCGCTAAACATAGTACATCGTCGTGATTAAAGGGGCAACTGGTTCAAATGAGATACCGGGGCGGAAGAAGATATTGAAATGTATACAAAATTCAAGCTTCTAAGCGGGACTACCTTGAGAGTAAAGTTGCAACTGGATGTTGACTTTGTAATGGACGGGAGTCATCCATTTTGGGTGTGAAAGCACTCTCAAAGGTCACAGTTGAAAGTGCACTAAAAGGTTCTTGTTTAATTTCAGCAGTAGGATCATTCTCATAAAAATATAACAAACCACAACCGACACTTTTGAATTTTATTTATCAATTTTAATGATTTCTACCTACCAATCATATGTTTTACTGTTTCCTCATTTATTTGTGAAAAATAAATTATCAATGCTTTGTGTATTGGTATTTCATGAAGGTTTTTAAAATATTTTGATCACTGTGTAACAAAACGAATCAGATTGCTTTTAAAATAACCGTTCTAATCATAAAGGTTACAATTACAGAACAAGCATAAAATTAAATATTAATAATAATTCTGTTTTTCCGAAGTAACGTCCCCCATGAAAAAACGTCCCCTGGAAAAAACGTCCCCCATGAAAAAACGTCCCGTATAAACAAAATTGAGATGCTATATATATATAAGTTTTTTATCATTTTATGCAATTTATTAAAACTTTAGCAGCATTTTGGTTGAATACATTGAATTAAGAAAGGGATTTAGTGGCGCCATCTATTAAGTAACTAGTTAACAAGAGAGATACATCATTGCCTTTGTGAATTGCTCCAACTCCCTACAATAGTACGGCTCCAGTTAACCAGCTAGCTAAAAGATGGCGTCACTAAAATATTTTGAATTTCATTTGTACTTTTCTTGGCGCTTTAAGTTAAAAACTAAATTTTGAATTTTTTTACGAGAGATTTTTTCTATGTTTTCTCTTATCGCTAAAAGTGAATTTCAGGTTTTAATATTTTAATGCTTTGGTGCGTCCCTGCTATAGAAACTGTGCAGAGGAAAATAAGAAGCTGACGTTAAGTGCTCATGCGCTTTTTTAAAAACTACATTTTTGTCGCCAAAAGAAGACTAGTGAGAGTGCTCTTCGTTGCATTTAACGACAGTCGTTCATTGCTGTATTCTACCTCGTCTTACAGTGGAAAATATTTTTGGAAATGTGAAATGCCTTTGACGTTTGCAAAATCAAATAAAATTAGAAATATTTTGCATGATACGGGATATTCCTATGCACAAGAAATTTCTGCATTTAAAAGTGCCTAAGAGCCTACGAAAACTGCACGGTGTAATCTATTTTAGACAAACTATTTAGTAATATGCCACTGTTGTAAACTAACAATTCCTTTTTTTTTTCTCACTTTACTTTATTTTTTCAATGTGATAGAGTTAAATTAAATTTTCAAAACGAGTTTGGTGTTTGAAATTTGCTAAATAGCGCCAAAGCAAAATAATTGTGTTGTCATCGTGAACGGGGTATTTGAAATATTCGGAAAATCATGTATTTTTGACAGTTTCAGAAATTTTACAATTTTAATATTGTTTTTAGTTTAAAAAGAAAAAGAATGACCTTTAAATCGCAGGAAATAGTCGCCAAAACTAAAACTAACTTGCTAACACTTCAATAAACGTTTTCAAAATGCATTTAACTTCTCAGAGGTTAAAATTACTGCTAGAAAATAAGAAAATAGTGAATAAAAATGTATTCCTCTTTAGTAAACTGATTGAACTTATTATTTAACAAAAATAATTATAAAAATCATAGCGAAACAATCGGCTCGAATAAGAAAAACTACTAGGCATTTAAGTAAAATGTAATATTAATAAAATGCTTACGTGTGAAATGTGACAGTTCCTCCCTTGACACGTACAGCAGTAGTGAGCCATCTCGCACTTGTTATTTTGAATTAGAAATTCAACTGAACCAAAGTTTGGCAAACATGATTCCGTAGAAATCAATGACTTGGAAGACTTCGTCTGCTACGACAGCCGTAAGTAATATGATTTGGTTTGTGAGCAATGAAAAGGTTGGTAAACACGAGTCATACAAAATCAAATTTATTGAGTTCCAAAAAAGTGTCATTAGTACAATGAACTATTGATAAAACATAAACTTAATAACAACTTTTTAGGAAAAAAAATTAAATAATGCTCTTTCATAAAAGATTAACCGCAAATAGCATCACTACAGAGACAAGCCATATAAAATTAAAAATTAAAATAAAACTCCGATTCAGTCGGAACTGTAGAATCAAGAGGAAAAATTGAAAATCCATTTAAAAGACTTATACTATTAAAAATCAATTTCAATTATTTTATTTGCTAACAAATAGAAACTGGCAACAGATAAAAATTTTAAATCATTGCGTTTAATTTCAATGTCGGCCAACAATGAATTCGGTGAACAATCGAGGGAATAAAGGCTTAGCCGTTATTAAAATATGCTTTAAAAAATGTTGTAGGTCGAATTCTACGTAACATGGAAGTTCCAAACACATTCCATCAGACGCGGAAAAAAATTCTCTTTATTTTGGAATGAAATTTAAAAATTTTTAAATATGTTTTCTCTGCAAAAATCACGAAAAACCTTTTAGAGGTTTTTAATTAAAATCTTCGTTAATTAATGTCATCCAAAGACGCAACCTAGCTAAGAACACTCCGATCACTCTCCTTTCGAACAATCTTTTTTTTTTTTTTTTTTTTCAAAATCGGTCCATTCGTTAAGGCGCTAGAGTGCCACAGACAGATACCCAAACACACAGATACACAGACACGTCAAAATTATAACCCCCTTCCTTTGTGTGTCGGGGGTTAAAATGAAATCGATGCTTTTTTTTCTCTTGTAAAAGTTTTCAAACTGCGTAATACAGTATACACCGACTTAGGACAACCCGAACTACACGAACTTGGAGTTTCGTGGTTTCTTACTTTTTATCACATGGCCAATACAGAGTTTGTTCCACCAATGTTTTAGCGGCTTTATTTAGCTTTAATAAGCAAAAAATATTTTTTTTTAACATAGTCTCAAATAGCCACCAGTAAAATTTGTTTACCAGATATTAAAAGTATATATATTACAAGGTTGAGTCCTTTACATGAAAAACTACCAGTTTTTTAAATGTGATTAATATATATTTATTCTATTTGCTTGAACACTCGTGGTATACATTTCTTGCTGTAATCCATGTCGGGAACATTCGTTTTCGTTTTGACAACGAATAACAATGTAATGACAATGGAATGACTGTTTACATGCTAGTGTTCACGCACATTGATGCTATTTAATGACTAAAAAGCAGTGTTTAAACAAATACCGAACAAAATGCAATTCGTTAGTTCAAATGGTAAAACACTTTGCATCTCAATTTTGTTTATACGGAACGCATTTTCATCAGGGACGTTTTTTCCTAAGGGACGATTTTTCCGGGGATGTTTCATCCGGGGAAGTTATGTCCGGGGACGTTTTGCTGGGGACGTTTTTTCCTGTCACCTTAATTTTTTTCACATAAAAAGTATACTCCAGCTGTCACTTTCCAATAAAAATTTAGTCTGCTATTCATTTAAGGGACCAGCAACAAATTGAGGAAAAAAAAACAGGTTTTTGATCATATTTTATTGTAAATGACTGAGAATAAGTTATACATTTCAGAAATAAGATAACATACTATGTAAAATTTGTTTTTATATTTTCGTGAAAGTACTTCTTACACCCACGGAGTTCTTTCAAAAATACAATTTTTTTTTTTTGAAGGTTTTGGTTCATAACACGCAGAGTTTTTCGTCTAACGTTACTAAACTTTCGGAATATTTGACAGCATACAAGAGAAACATAATAATAAAATTTGAAGTTAAAAGATTGAAAATCTCTTGAAGTATAAACGTTTAAAGCAATTAATAAGTGGTAGAATCTATTTGGGCTTTCGAGTATAAAGGTTATAAATTGCTATCTTTCGCACATGCGCAGTGAAAAAATAACTGCTTTAAACGTTCATATATCATTAAATTTTCAATCTTTTAACTACAAGTTTTATGATTATGTTTCTCTTGTATGCTGTCAAATATTCCAAAAGTTAAGTAACGTTTAACGGAAAACTCTGCGTGTTATGAGCCGAAATTCTTCAAAAAGATTTTGTATTTTTGAAAGAAATGCTTATATTTCCGTGGGTGTAAGAGACACTTTCACGAAAATATAAAAATAAGTTCGATATAGTGCGTTAACTTATTTCTGAAAATTATAGCTTATTACCAGCTATTTACAATGAAATAGTAACAAAAACCTTTATTGTTTCCGCAATTTGTTGTTGGTCCCCTAACTGAATGGTAGGCATAATTTCTATTGGAAAATGACAACTGGAGTAATACATTTTATGTGAAAAAAATTACAGAACACTTGGTCTTTTATTTCTCGAGAAATCTGTAAAAATGTGAATTTTTCGAAGTGTCCCAATACTTTTGGCCATACAGTGTATACTTGTTAAATTTGATTTCATTTTATTTTCGAAGCAGAGCTGTAACAGAGCAGGCAATTTGAAATATGGATGATGTTGAGACATTAATAAAAAAGTTTTTTTTTCTCAGGAACTTTTTTTCTTTTCTAAAGTTGAGTTGTAACTTCACTTTGAAATAAAAGATATTCGTAGTCCTAGAACTTGAATACTACGATGATTTAAGATACTAGGAGGCTCTGCCCCCTGCTCTCTAACGCGCATCAACCCCCAAAGATTGCTTCGCAATCTTATTTGATTCGCAAGATTTAAAATCGTCAATTAAAAAGAAATGGATTAAAAACGCATTATGAGCTCCTTTCCGAACAAAAAGCACCCCTTCCCAGGGTTTCAAAATCATTTGTACCAACTTTCAGAGCGATGAGGGCTCAGATGCTCCTGGGCATTGCAAAACTGCAGTTGTGTACGTTTGAAAAGTCGCTTTCATATTCGTGTTCTGTAGTAATATATTTTGCTTTAGCTCGGGACTTGAGTTGAGTTGAGCCTAGATTTTCCGTTAAAATCGATACCCTTAAAATTTGAATAAGAAAGAGGAAAAGACGTAACTATGGCAATGCCAAATAAAGCATCAATAATTTGAATGGAAATGAAATTTTTTGAACTTGATTAAAACTGCTTGTAACTTTTTTCTCTTCGGAGATAGAAGCTAAGTTTTTTAACCATAAGTCCAGTTACATCTGGAGTAAAAACACCCGTTCTTTCCAATGGTGTTAAAAAGAAAACTGTGGGACAATTCCTTTACTTTTTACCGATAGATTTAATGAAGAAAGTAGTGCCTAAATTCTAGCTAAGTCTAAAAATGTACGAGTTAAAAACGCAAATAACTCCCGCCGTATTTAAGTTAGAGCATTGAAGCAAATTGCGTAGAAAGCGGAAAATTCTACTTTCCAACGATATATAATATTAATGTGTGCAAGTAATTTTTCACTACTTTAATAGGCAATAAGAGGCAATTTACACGAAATTTGAGCTTAAAAAATTAATTACAAAAAAAGTAATTCGAATTCTAAAAAACAAAACACCAGGTGCAAACCACCGGTACTCGAAGTAGTTTTGTACAAAACTTCAAGGCTGTAGGTGCTATGGGGTCTCCTGGACGCAGGCCCGCCACACACTCCTTTCAAAAAAATCTTTGACCTTAATTTTTTTTTTAATATAAAAAGATTACCCAAAGTGTTAAAATATTTCAATTTTGCTTGAACAGTGCAGATGTTTCACTGGACTGGTCATGCCTCACGTAGATAGGTGACTTAAGGGTGGGTCTTGGTTTTACCCCTTTCAGCAGCCATTGATCAGAGACAGCAGTGCCTCCTATAGTTTTTTTTTTTTTGAGCAATCACGATTGCTTATTGTTCTCACTTGACTGTTTGGAATTCCTATCATTTTATTTTCCCACTAGCACCCTCTGCCTCGTCGACCGGCCTCACGATGCTGCTCCTCTTGCAAAAACCGTCTCCAGGTTGCGTCCATATCCTACACACACACACTCATACCTGCGCACAAACACACACTCCTACACACTCATGCCTGCACACAGACACAAATGCCTACATACACACACGCGCACGTATACACACAGCACTACATACACAACACGCACACACATGCATACGCACACACACACGTACCCACACACATGCGCCTACACAAACACACACACGCATTCATAGACACACACGCTCGTGATTGCGAAAAACATAATTTGAATTCAAGATGCCAAAAATTCAAATTAATATAATTTTCTTTTATTTCTTTCTGATTTCGAATAAACCAAATGATAATGTATATTGTTGTTGCATTTCAGCACATTTCCAACTTCAAACGATTTGAAACTGGAACACGTAATTCACATAAAAAATCAAACTATTTTTAAGCCATTTATAAATTTCTTATGTACGAATAATTGGTACTTGATTACACACAAATAAACGTAGAATCAGATTAAAAAATACGATTGATGGGTGATAATTATTCAAATTTTATTTTAAAAAAATCTTAAGTATTGAACATGATATGTTCCACTTTCGTGACAACGAACGACCCAGAAATAAAATTTTAAAATACGAACAAAATTCAAGATTTCAAGAGATGCTATCAGTGTTTCTATTAGTTATCGTTATCGTTTGATGGAGTATTCTGAAAAATATATTCTTTACGCAGAAAGATTTTTGTTTTGTTTTGTTTTATTTTGTTGCTTTCGAATATATTTTTAAATATTTATTTAAGGAATCGTTATTGATTCAACAAACACATCTCTTCCTTGCTTTCTTATATAGTTTTAGATTCGTGAACATTTTTGATTTTTGAGGTTTTTTTTTTGCTTGGGATTTACCCAAAGCAAAATTTGTAAGTGCCTTGTCTCAATAATCATATAGTGTTCTTCCATGGTTTCTGGATTCCTATCAGCTATTTGCTTCTAACAAACATGACGTTTAAATAATGTAGACTTTTATTTCAGTCAGTAAAACATATTCAACAAAACTATGCATAAATTACTAAAAGTTTAAGCATGTTCAATAAAGTACGTGGAAAGAATTTCCTTGATTTTTACCATAGTTAACAGCAACATATTCTCTATTAGACACATATAAACAAATTAGTGCACATATTTGTAGATGTATTTATTGCGGTCATTTAGCAAGACACATTTTGAAAATGTGTGCAAAAGTAAAAATGGTATAGGATTTTTTATAAAAATGAAGTTAAAAACAAAAATCTTTTGCAACTAAAATTGTACAGCATTGTTAATCTTTGAAAATAAACACATTGAAACCTGTATAAGTTGACCACTTGCGGTGCACTACTTTAATAATCAACTTGAACAGATGGTCAACTTATAGAGGTTGAATTATATGATATAGATCTAATTCTGTGCCTGAAATAGCGGTCAACTTAGACAGGTGGTCAACTTACAAGGGTGGTCAACTTTACAGGTTTTACTGTAATTGATTGCTAAATAAATAACTAATCAAAGGTTAAATAATACTTAAGTGAATCAAAATTTTCATAATGGTAATGTGTCCTTAAGCCTTACAAATTTGAAGTTACATATTAAAATGCCAAAGCAGCGAATTCACTTTTACCGTTTAAAATTCATGTCTTTCTTTTGTGTGACTGTGTGTGTATTTACTTTAATTTAGTATTAAGAGAGTATTTCGAAACCCTCAGTGTATTTAATGCAAACTTTCTCTGAACGCTAATTTCTAAGTTGTTCATTGTTCTGTGACATTTCCATGAACTGCTTTCATATGATGATTTTAGAACTTTAGAGAATGAAAACACTACACTGCCTATTTAATTTTGGGACTAACCCTAAGTAGGGGTTTCACGAAGAACAGAACATATTGGCTACCGACTCCCAAAATAAAAGAGTTTGGGAGCCCCTGGTATAAATGGTACAGTTATTATTCTCAAACCGAAAATAAATTAATCAATAGTCAAAGTTAAAAAAGAAAAAAAATCGAAGAAATTCAGCTGAAATATGATTAAACGTTTACATAACTAAGACTAACATAACAAATGAAGTCAAGCGGAAGTCACAAAAAAAACAACTCAACACTTACAAAATGTCTACTCAGTATATCACTGTCCAAGTGTTGGAAAAAGCAATCTTCAAAAATTACTAATCGGAAGTTTTCATTGGCAAAATATTACCTAATTTACTAAAACCAACTTCACGACCTACAGGAACGCAAGAAATGTTGACTTCTTCCCAGCCTTCTTGGAAGACATGGGAATTTTCATTGCAGTCTACCCTCCAAAGCACGGGGATTCTCTGTTTTACTTCAACGCATCGTGCTGTTTGACCGCGGATTTGTCGCGATATTTGACAAGAACATTTCGCTGTCAAAAGAATTTCAGGTATCCTGGATGAATTTTTGTCCATCAATGTCCACTCAAAGGGACACAGTGCTCTGTGTTCTGGACCGTGTTCGGGGACTAGAGTTCTACGATATTCGCATATGCTATCGAATCCGTCTTGGTCAGTTGGCGTTTTAGGATCTTCTTCGAGCTGCCCTTGCTCCGAGTATTTGTTCAGTAAATGAACATCCTCCACATTTTGATTTTTTAACCAGTAACGCAGTATGTATTGAGAACCAGACGGACATATTTGGTTATCTGTGAAGTTGAAAGTTCTGGAGTTGCAAAGTTGTTCGGCACCACTATCATCCTCCTTCTCCCCAAGGTCGAGTTCATCCTCATTGACAGCCGACGGTGTTCTCGATTTTGCGATTTTCGATGCACTGTCTTTTGGCAATAAAGATGATTCAACAAATTCAAAAAAGTCATTCTGATTTTCCGATTTGGACCTTCGAATGTAAATAATTTCTTCTACAGGATCGTTTTTTAAATGCGTATGTTCTGATATTCCCGTCTTTTGATCACCATGAAAGTCAGTACCTTTTTGCTCGCGATTATCCTCTGAAGGAGTCAGGTCGTCGATGTCAGACCTTTCAGAATGTAGTTCCTCCCTGTGCTTTGAATCACCTCGATTCATAATGTCGTCTTGAGAATCATTTTCTAAATATACCGGGATTACGTAAGGTTCAGTTGCTGGTGCTGATGATATCAAAGCATCTTCCGACTCAATTTTACCAAAGATTTTATCTTCTAACTTATGCTCCAGGTCGTCAAAGTTGTGCCGAAACGAAGCCCTATTTCTGAAGAGTTTATTCGAAGCATTACTTATAGTAAAAGGCATAACTTGAGACACTATCAAAACAAAAATCAAACTGAAAACAGTATTTTCTGTCATTGCGAGCTTTGCTTATTCATCTATATTAAAAGTTGAAAATGGCAGAAATGAAAACTTGAAAAAAGTTTTATTCAGTGTATCTCTTTCGCAGGTACAGTAATTAAATAAACATCGTAGAATATATAAAAGCTTCATTAAACGAGACAGTAATACATTATTGAACAAATAATGACCTTTACGCAATTATGATAACGCCAACGAACTGAATACGCGCTATTATCATTAATCCAACATACTGAGTTTGATAAAAAAAAAAAAAGCTTCATTAGATTTCAATATTTATAAAATCCGTTACGTTGTTTACTTAGTTTTTAACGAACTCGGATTTCATCTTTTTGGAAACTAAAAAATGTTAGCATTAACATTATCATTTTCATGGCAAGATTAAATTTTCTACATTGCATTTGTTCGCGATTTAAGTATAAAATGTTGTATTCTATCTTTTCTTTTTCTCTTTTTGGAATGAACTGACATATTGATATGAAGTATGATCTTCGTGGTAAATTATAAGAGTCATTAAGGTCAATTACACACCATTTGCTTACTTTGCAGAAACATTTACGATGGGCTCTTCAATGATATCAGTAGACACTTTTTTTCTCCCAATGCCCCCCCCCCCCAAAAAAAAAAAAGTTTGTGACGTTCCGTAAACGTTCCTAACGTAGTACTCAGCAAAAGAGTTTTTACAAGCACACATTTATGAAAATTCGTCTTGGGTAGACAGACGGACCAGTGAATGACACCCCCCCCCCCTTCCCTCAAAGTCTTAACTATTTTACTTTGCTTTCCTACTAATTATGTTTAAGTGTTAGTTTCAATAAGAAAGAAATAGTGAACTTTTCAATTGAAATTCAGGCATATTGTTCTCCATGTAAAAGTTCTATATTTTATTTAAAAAATGCTATTAACGAAAAAGTTTGGCCGAAGAGGTCACGCAGAAACTGTGCGATTTTTTAGTATAACCACTCTATTTGATTAAATGGCACAGTACAGGGCGTCCGAAAATCCTTGACACTTTTCAAAAATTCATAGAAAAGCCAAGTGCCGAATGAATATGCGGTTTTGCGGCATAATACAGGTTCAAAATACTTTTATTACAACGTAACAATCAAACATAAATGAAAAGAAAGTGTGTAATTATCGCTGTATCGTCACAGTAAGAAAAACAAACTGCATGTGGAGGTGTTTAATCATTTTATTAAACCGAAACTCTACATTACCACACAGTTAAAAATTCAGGAAACTTTTATGGTAAATATGTACTGCAAAATGGAGTGTTTACAGTGTGGGAAAAAAATTACACTAAATTGTACCGCAAAATAAATAAATAAATAAATCAAATAAACGATTGCAGCTCCAATGAGACACTACGTGACTTACAGTACAAAGCAGATAACACTGTTTTTCCCTCCCTCGTAGTGTCACACCTGGTATAGCTGTCAGCTAGGTCACCTGCCGATACGAAGGTCCCGAGTTCAAACCTGCTGCTCGCATTTTGCGTTTTTAAAATCTCGTTATTCTACTATAAAAGTTTGCAGTAAAAAAATTTTTTACGGTAAAAGTTACTGGCAACATGAATGCCAGTAACTTTTACCGTAAAATTTCAGGATTTTTTTAAATACAGTGCACAGTTCAATGTGTGCACCGTGTGTTGCTAGAACGGTACTAACGGTAACTAAACGGTACTCAAGTTCATCCCATGTCCACAAACGGTCCACATATTGAAATCTGGTACAAAAAGATACTGCTTTCCGTTTAATAAGATAGTTAAAAGCCTCATATAACTTTTGTTTTTCTTACTGTGACAATACAGCAGTAACATAAAAAGTAGACCCTCGTTTTATGCGGGTTTATTTTATCCGGTTTCGATTATACGCGGTTTAATATTTGAGGCCTTTATTTTATCTTACTCGGATGAGTTTCGGTTTTACGCGGATGCGGCAATGTAAACAGATAAAATTTTCCCCTCTTTCAAAATCCAAACTCCTAAAGACTGCAGATTACATTTAATAAATTGCATTTGGGCATGCTAATGATCGAGCTTGGGCCACTGGAGACATTTTAAGCAATTGGTTCCAGAGCTCTTTCCAGAAGTAAAGTTATTAAACTCACACAGTTCAGAACTCACAAGAAGAAGAGCTTTTAGGAGTGACAAAGGAGGCCAAAACAAACGAGAATACCAAAGTCGGTGACGCACAACCAAACGCGTTCACATTGAAAATTTTGAGCCATTCCTAGACAGTAGAAATGATCTTTCTGATTTGTTAGTGAAGGTAGATTCTATCATGGAAATGACGCAAGTGATCATGGATGCGTTAATGCTCCGCAAAGAACTACAGAGAAAACTTTTTAATGACTGCCAAAAGACTATCATAGCCAGCTCCTCTTTATAAACAGGACCGGGACCACCGTGACAAAAATGCGCGCTTTCTTCGGTCCTTCCGGGCCTGGAACAACTGAGAAAAACCTAGGTGGCGCTACAGTCTAAGCGATTGAGATTCAAATCAACAATCCAATGTTTTGCTTTACGTTTTCCAACGACCGTTACTGAAAATGTTTGACCTTTCACCTTTCTGTAAGCAATGAATTAATGATTAACTGAAATAAAGGTAAGTGATCTGAAATGTTACTTCAAATGATTTAGTAACCTTTATTAAGGTTATGTTTTAATGTTTGCGTAAGACAGTTGTTTCACACTTCTTACAGGTTGAATTTGTTGTTAGTCTCTCTATTGCTTTTTTAAAGGAATCCTTCCGATCTTTTAAATTCAGCTTTGCACTTGCATTAAAGATTAGTAAAAACGTTCAGATTATCATTGTTTTTATTAAGTTAAAAAATCTGTGCAACGATTTAAAAGGAAAGTTAAGAATTCGATTGCTGAATCTCAGACAGCATATTGCAAGTTATATAGTGTCTTCAATTTACAATCTAGTGGTATACCTACAACATCAAATATCTTTCAGTTTTACATGAATAACTTTAATGTTAATTACTTTCTAAAATTCCATCTTTCTAGAATGGATAAACAAGTGAATAAAAGTAATTTCATAAGTTTAAAATATTGAATTGGTATTTTGGAAGTAAAAATGTAATACCAATCCAAATGTCAACTGAATATTCGGTGCATCTGCAATTGATTATCAATGTTTAATGAATATTTAGAAAAAAATATTTTTTAAAACTTTAGCTGCACATTTGGTTTAAATTATAGGAGAATGAATTTAAAGTGCTAAATTTTTCTCTTATTTCCTTAGTAAAATATTCAATTATTTAATTTATTTATTTTGGTTATATGCATGAGTATATAACGTTTTCTATGTTTTTCTCTTTTTAACCTACTATTTTTACTTTTTGAACTAATGGTGGTTATTTTACAATAATAATTGTTCTGATAAGTACTGTGTTATAGAGAAAGAGATATGAGAACCTTTCATGTGTCTTTCAAAAGGAAGTCTTAACTCTAAATTTGACCTATCTATTGAATTTATAAATATGCTTTAGTATATATATTCTTGAAAAAACATTCAACTCAATCTTGCTTAGTTGGGATTCGTTTTCAGTGCAAAATAATTGCACACAGAAATATTTTTATCTTAAGACCTATCAAAAAATGACATCATTTTCAACCTTTCTTTGTTTCTGTTTTTTAATTTTATATTACATATTTTAATGAAATTAAGAGTTGCCACTAAAAGGCTCGAAAACGTATCGATATTATCTTAAACGTTTGATGGAATGTATATTGATTTTTAAATTACAAGATAATAATGATAACAATAAAAAAAATACCTTGTCTATTTATTGGTAAACACATTTTCATAGTATTGTCATGTATAATATGCAATTAATAATTTGTTTCTGTTGAAAAATCTTTTTTTTTTTTTTTTTTTGGATGATCAGGCTTTTAGCAACGTTTTCAAGAAAATTTATTTTGAAGATTTTCACCATTTTACTTTTTGTTGAGAAAATATTTTGCTTCAAAATTATTTGTTGTTATTTTTTTCTTTTTACTTTAATCTGTGGAAAACAATTCATGGGTAAACACATTTTAAGAAAATTTAATTTGCTCTTTCAATGAAAAAAAGCTTGCAATCGAGTATATTGTCAGCGAACGAAGCAAAACGTTCGATCGCTTAGCGTGACTCACTCAACTGTGTTCCGGGCCCGGGTAGAAAGAACGCGCGGCGACGAACGGAGCGCGCACTTTGTCACGGTGGTCCCGACAGGACACGAAATTAATTCATGTTTTTATTATGCATGTTGTGCATAAAAGTCGATATAAGTACACATTAAACTTATTATACAATTAGTCATCACTAGAATGAAATATTTTGTTATCTACGGAAACAACCCCTTTTCCCCTTTTTGAACACTGCTATTAGGTCTCAATTTACGCGGCATTTCCGTGGAACGTAACCCCCGCGTAAAACGAGGGTCTACTGAAAAACAATTTTTTCTTTTTTTCCCCTCTTTTGCGATCGAAAAAATCTCGAACCTGTGAAGTATTATGGCGCAAATCGCGTATTGATACCACAATTAGTTGCTTTTCTATAAAGTTTTAAAACGTGTCAAGGACTTTTCGGAAGCCCTGTGTTTTCCTTAACGGTGTTTTCATGGTTATTTTCGAAAATTCTAACTACCTGGGGTCCTAGTCAGTTCTGATTTTCGACGCTCCACTGTATTTGTTTAAAATAATAATTCAATAAAATAATGCTTCCTTTCGGTTTTAAAACCAAGTATGTTTTTAAAAACTTGTTGGCGAGCCCAGATTTCACACATCACATAATGTATTTGATTGCAAAAGTTTTCCCTGTTTAAGGCTCTCCTTCTGCAGTGAACAAGAGACAGAGCTGGAAGAACTTCGCTATAAACTGTCCGTGACCAGCACGTCCTCGTCGACCTCTACGCGAGGATAGCAGCGTGCGCCATCTGGAGAGTAACGATGAGACGTTGAAGACCAGATTTGTTCCTCCGCGGACCCAGCTAAAGCGAAAAGTAATGCTGCCAAAACGCAGAGTATTCCAGTGACTAGAAAAACTGTTTTCCATTCCTATAAGAAAAAAAAAGTAAAAAACTTGAATTCGTTTCTGACAAAGTCAGTTTTTCGCAATCAAGAATAATTGCACTGTATTTCTAAAAGTTATAATTTTGCATAAATTTCCGTTTGCTTTTGAATTTTTTATTCATTCTTAACGTCATGCAAAAAGGATATTCATGAACAGGAGAAATGTATACCGAACTTAGAGTCTTCCTGCGCTTGGCTTCATTCTCTCCATGATATTTTGTTCATGTACGACAGGATGTGGTAAGACGGCTGCAGAAAATCTAGTGTAAATTGCAGCATTCCTTTCATAAACGGCCAAGGGGGGTGGGGGATGCCTTAACGGTTTATCATTAGCTATCGCCGATGAACAATCCGAGGGATGGGAGGGGGGGGGGTCCTCTTAGCTTGAGATACCATTTCATTTTTATACTCGTTTACTCTTTTATTTTATACTTGTTCACTTTAATTTTTTTTTACTTGTATTATTCCACTGTTTGAATTTTTTTACTTTTTATCATTAATTTTATCATTTATCCTTTCCGCACAAGGGTTTCATTTTACGATGATTTCAAATGGCAGTAAATGGGTTTAGAGATATAAGTCGACAACTGAAAAAAAAAAACGTACCTTAATCCAAGATGGTGGCGCGAGTTCCCCCCTACCACCGGGGGCTTTTAATATGTTCAGTACATTATGAGACATTTTTTTATAAGTGTGCCAATTTTCAAAACTATATGTTGTTGTTTTTTTCACCCTTCTTTTGGGAATCCGTTTGCTGAACTATGGTAATGAAAAACCAAAAAAAAAAGTGAAAAGAACATCTGCACTGCTTCATTTCTCAACCCTTTCCTCCACCTCCAGCATTCCAGTTTCAAGAAATCAATTCATTATAATAACCTGTACTACTTCTTCACATCAAAAATAAGAAAGAATCATATCAAATCAATCTTTGAAGAGTCTTTAAGAATGGAAAATATGGGGGAAAAGGTTAGTTTTTCAAAAATTCACGAGCTTTGAAATTAAATGCCCTAGCACCTATTATGGCTACAATAAAAACAAAAAAGTTTCTTGAAGAAAATTTTACTTTCTTTAGTTTATTAATGGACAATTCAGCTCGTAAGTAAATAGTTTTTCAGATAAAAGACGAAAAATGAAAATGCGCAGCTATCACAGGAGACCTTTAGTGTGTTCATCAGGAACCCTTAATGCGCGTCTGTACCAATTTCAAGACTGTATTTTTTTTCCACCCTTATTTTTGGCCTCCATTTAGTTGACTATCAACATAATTCTAATCAACAACTGTGCACTTCCCTCAACGGGTTGCTAGCTTTTCTGTAACAATTATGAAGAACTCTTTGTCTTGGTGTCGGAGATAATTTCCCACGAATTTCTTGACATCCTCGTTATCCTGGACTTTTTCTCACGTAATGCCTCCTTCAGTGGACCAAACAAAGAGGATCTGAAGGCTCTAAATTGGGCTGTAAGGGGGATGAGGCTGAACCTCCCATCCAATGTGAGGAGGTGCATTATCTTGCTGGAGAATCACACCTCTATACTGAGATCCATGAAGTTTCGCTCTTAAAACTGACTTCACTTTCTTCAAATGCATATTTGACTAGTAACGGGTGTTAATTGTACTCTACAATTTGAGTTTGAAGTAAGGAAGTTGAAACTTCAATGTAGACCGGCCAGAAAGGTGTTCGTCTGACACTAATTCTCGACCACTTTTGAGCTGTTCCACTCACTTGTAAAAATTTCCACAGTTCATACAACTTTCATCATGCACTTTAAGTCATTCTAGAGTATACGTTAGCTAATTTTTTACCTTCAGCAATCAAAAAATGACCTTTTTTCAACCAATGTGGAACTTTCAAGAAGACCCAACTTCGTTTAAATTCATTTTGAGGTTATAAACAGAGTAATATTCATAAATCAGCCAGTTAAAAATCATCCCAGTGATGTCGACTTAAGATACCATGTGTATTAAACGTACCATGAGTCTTTTTCCCACACCAATTTCGAAACACTCTTTAATAAATTATTGAATCACCCTTATATACACACATATATACATTGTATATACATAATACAGGCGTCCCTCGTATAACATGGTTAATTCGATCCGTGTAGTATTGAAACCGTGTCATACGAGACTTTTTTACAAATAACTTTTTAACTTATTTTTTACACTAATTTATCATGTACATAGTAAAAATCATGTCAATATGTATCGTGTTGTATCGAAACCGTGTTTCGTGTTATATCGGAACCGTGTTATGCGAGACTTAGAAATAAGGTAAACCAAGGGATGTGTACCGTGTTATATCGAAACCAAGTTTCATAAAAACAAAGTAAAAACTTATTAAAGTTATCAAACAATAACAGAATGTACTAAACAAAAATGAAATTACATCTTTTTTAAAGATAACATTCGTGTTATATCAAAACCATGAAGTATTAAATTCAAGTTTCGTACCGTGTAATATCGAAACCGTGTTGGACAAGTAACCAAATTTTACAAATACAGTGTTTTTGAGGGACGCCTGTATATCATAAAAATATGGGGTGGTGCACAAAAATCATAAATACAATTCACAAGTACATTTATAGTTACTGACACATACCATCTCATTTTCAATTATGTAGTACATGAAATAATCTTGTCCAACAATGGCTAATGTCGAGAACATCATCCCCATTGACATTATAAATGGTGCATAGAGAGAAGAAAGGTCTAGGGCATTAGGTAAAGATCCTAGAAATGAACAAAAAAAAATTACTTTTTGTGTTAAAATTATTTTTGCAAACAATGAAATAAAATTGTATAATTTGAAGTTTACTACTTCTAAGCGTTTAAGTAGTGCCATGCAATTAATTTTCAAAAGTGCACCCTAAATACACATTTTTTATGTGCTGTTGGAAACACGTTTCAAAGCTACACTGAAATTCTTCCCAAATCTTTAGAATGATCCTCAATAAAATTCTTCCTCATGGATTAGAAACAAGATTGAATTTAAATATGTGTTTAAATATGTGATACTACTTCGAAATTCCATTTTTTAAACTATGAGGCGAAGGATTACATTGATTCACTACCATGGTAACAAAATGTAGTGCTACAGAACCACTAATGACAAGATGTTATACGGCGATGATCTGTCTTCGTGAAATCTAAAATTATGGAAAAAGAATTAGCTATTTAATTTTCGAAGTTTCCCTGCCACGCCCAAACAGTTGAGAGACGTGCTAAATCATCGAGGAGGCCTCTTTATTTGTTTGTAGCCCAAAATCGAGAGATGAGTTTATTCGCAACTCCCACAAATTATAGGGGGCACTGCAGCCACCATCCAATGGCGGATGAAAAAGGTAAAACAAACACATGCCGTAGCGTAGAAAATGCGTAATAAGCCTTGTAATTTTTTGTTCGTATGCATGATTTTTTTGCTTTATTCTTTTTAAATAAATTTTTAAAGTCTTGTGGAAATTCTGGTCCACATAGAAAGAAATGAGAATTCAAGAAGCATACTATTACTAAAAGTCAGAAATTACTGTAAATTACGTAGTTCGTAGTTCTAAGCAGCCATTTCAACGATGTTGATTTCGATATTTATCAATTCTTGATGGAACCATATTTTCATTGTGGCCATAAGACTGACAAGAATAACAATGAATGCTAGAAAATTTAATTATATGACATAAGGAATTATTATCAAAAGAAGAAGGTGATAATTCTTTGCCTTACTTGACTAGCGCTAATTGTTTTACATTTGTAGCTGAGTTATTTTTCTCAAATTACCAAATCGGTTAATTTTAAATTTTTCTGTTTCGTATGTTTCTAATTTCTGAATTATGATTTAATTATGTCATGCTATGCAAATCATCAACAAAATTCTCATGGAAAAAAGGTGGTAGTTTTCTTTTTAATTGATCTACCATTAATTCTTTTAACATATCAAATTCTGTAATCTTTCTACTATTTTATTCCATTCATGATAAAAAATAAAAATGGTTTAACTGACATGCGAAATCTTGCCAAGGATTCTTTGTTCGCACAATACTAAAACTATAATCCTAAACAAATTTTTCCGAAGCTCTTCAGCTGAGAATGTTAGCAAAAAAGTTGGCGCACTATTTTTGGCGATGAAAATTCTCGGCTTTTGTTTTTCCTTGTTCAATTTTTGTTCTCGATTAAACATTTTTCATTTCGTTCTACGATAATATATTCAAGAAAATATTTTGCATACTGTCCATTCCAACTAAATGCTGCAGTAAAATAAGGTTATTTAAATTAATTATTTTTAAACTAGGAGGAGATGAAAACCTGAATTCTTCTACTAATGTTTTAACTTTTTCTTTAATTTTGTAATTAGCGTATTCGAGCGCTGGAGTTGCGAATTTGTAATGGGTTGGAATCTCGAAAAATAATGCCTCAATTCCATAGAAAATCTCAGTACGTCTATTAAATAAGTGGATCATGGGTATTGCGACGGGCGGCAGAGGGAGCTCAAATAGACTCCGAAAAAGAACTGCCGTGGTCAGAGACTTTGAGAACAACAATAATAAACCATAAACAGAACCACGAATGTCGGCGCGAAGTGTTTCAATGTATATGTGACGTTAGTTTCGTAAATCTAGTAAGATATAAATAATTTAGCGTGATAATTAAAATATTTTGCTAGCAGGAGTGTTCATGACCTTCAAGTATTTCCTTACGTGCATTGATCATCACTCACGGAATTTAATTTTGCTATTGCGAAGAATCACTAGGAAACAATCCTAAAAGGTAAGCAACTTGTTCTTACCTAGTTAAAATTTAGAATTGTCCATATCAATATATTTAAGAGAAGGTTGTGTTTGCTAAAATGGGAGCCTAATATCCAACAGATGTATGGGGGGGGGGATAGAGCTCGGTTGGAAACCACAAACATATAGTGAGCTCTATGTTACTTCCTGAAAAAAAAACCTAATATTTTTTTTATAAAAAATTAAGTTAAGACTTGCAAAAATAACATTTAGTTCAAATTATACAAAAATTCAAGAATCATTAGGCAGTGTAAGGTATACTTTTCGTCAAAGAAATTTATGCATCTTACTACACAACTTTTCCGCGCTATTACAAAATATAAAAGCGAAAAAGCATGTTTGGCCGTTTTTGTTCCACTCTTAATTCATATTATGTAACATATAATCTACGCAGTCCAGTCACATTAATGTGACCATCTGTCAAAAGCCAGAATAACCACCTTTCGCAGAGCGGACTGCTGCGAGACGTGCAGGAGGAGTCACTTAGGTCCCTGAAGGTGTTCTCTAGGATGTTGAGCCATGCCGACTCTAATGCCGTGGTCAGCTGCGCTAGATTACGCGGTTGAGGATCCATGGCGCGAACAACTCGATCGAGATGGTCCCACAGATGCTCGATTGGGTTTAAGTCAGGCGAGTTTGCTGGCCAGGGGAGGACGGTAAACTCATCCTGGTGCTCTTCGAACCACGCACGTACACTGGCAGCTGCATGGCACCTCGCATTGTCCTGCTGGAAGATGCCTTCATCCTGAGGAAAAAAAATGCGCATGTAGGGGTGGACATGGTCCGCAAGGACAGATGCGTATTTGTATTGATCCATCGTGCCTTTCACAATGATCAGTGAACCCAGAGAATGCAAGGAAAACATTCCCCAGACCATAATGCTCCCGCCTCCAGCTTGGACCGTTCCGGCAATGGTTGCAGGGTGATTCCTTTCAGAGGTTTCACGCCTTATACGCCAACGTCCATCTGTCCGATTTAGCATAAAACGCGATTTATCTGAAAACGCTACCTGTCGCCACTCAGTGGACGTCCAGCTGCTGTACTGGCGTGCAAATTCTAGCCTTCGTCGTCGATGAACAGCAGTCAGCATAGGTTCACGAACCAGGCGTCTGCTTCGGAGGTCCAGACGCAGCTATGTTCGCTGAATAGTAGTTTGGGAGACACTTTTGGTAGCCCCTTGGTTCATTTTGGTGGTCAGTTGCTCAACGGTAGCCCGTCTATCTGCCCGAATGCATCTACGCAACCGTCGTTCGCCTCTGTCATCTATGGCCCGCGGTGCACCACATTTGCCACGTCGCCGATTTTGGACAGTCCCATTTTGCCATGCACGGTACACTTTTACTACGGCGGCACGCGAACAGTTCACAAACTCAGCCTTTTTGGAAATGCTTCCACCCTTGGCCCGAAAGCCAATGATCATGTCCTTTTGGACGTCGGAAAAATCGCTTCGTTTCTGCATTACGCCAACGATTGAAATGTTTTCCCAAGCCCTCACACACCCTTTATATACGCTCAACTGCACTGTGCTGCCACCTGCCTTCTGTGATTGGTTATTTAACTCTGACATGGTGGTCACATTAATGTGACTGGACTGTGTAAATAGTGCAAAAATTCAAGCTTCGTGGACAGTGGAAGATATTATGTGTCATTCAAATTTTGTAGTCTTACTGAGTAATGTCAATGCACAACTTTTGCATGCTAATATAAATTAATGTAAAAATAAGGAAACAAAATCAACCTTTTTCGTACTGCCTTAGTGTTTATAATATCTAGAATGTGTACACCGGGACACGTTGCGCCGCGGAGATCCGAGTTTTTTTTAAATTTATATTACTTAAAACTATAGCCTCCTTAGGAGTCGATTAAATTAGGAGTGATGCAACTGTCTCCATTTTTGCTGAAATTTCTTGTATAAAAATTATACTTCATTTTTGGACGTATCAATAAATAAAAAAAGTTCCAATAATTCAAATTCTTGATATGAATTAGAGTTTTATGTAAATTGAGTAATTTCCGATGATTTATGTGTGAACCATACCTGTATGTTCTTTAACTTGTAAACATTTTAAATTTTGGGGTTATAATTTTTATTACCATTTAGATTTTTCTACTCGGAGTATTCTATCGCTTTACAGAATAGAAGGAACTTACTTAAACGTTGTCGGCAGTGCTGTAGTATAGGGGAGTGGGAAGAGACACCGTGCTTCAAAATTTTTGGTGGTTCATTGTAAAATAACGCAAATGTATTGTGAATTGCTTTCAAAGAGCTGTTTCTTTCGGTGAGTCCCCTCAAACTCTAAGGTGTGATCCTCCAAACATTTGTTTCCCAACAACAGCACTGGTTGTTGGTAAATTTTATGCAGTTTCTATATCTCCTTTTTCAAGTTCGTCGGCCTGATCACTTCCGTAGATGCTAATACTTCAAGTACATTAATTTACTATAGTGTGTGCTATAATACTTTTTTTTCTTAATGTAAAAATTTTTACATGAAAACTAGTTGTAAAGTATATTGAAGGTATTTTCTTACCAGCCAAGCAGAAAGCTATAGCCACGAAAGACAACGTGAAACAGTAGAAAGACGTTGTTGGATCGGTTGGAACTAGGACAAACGAAAAGAGTGCACACACAACCAGGGCTGAAAATAAGACAACGGTTTGAGAACATTTTGATTTTAATGACATAATCTTTATGTTTATTGGAAAAGGAAACAGAGGAAGGGCGGAAACTTGGAACATCAATTCTATTTTTAAAAGTTTATCGTGAACCGGGGGGAGTTTTATCCAGAGTATCAAATCGTTCGGATTACAGAACACATTACACTTTTAACATGACCAGAGCATAATAACAGCTAAAACGTGACTAAAATGGTTCATCAGTGTTTACAGAAAAGAGGGAAGTGCTTCACAGTGTAAAATATTGTCTGTTTAACTCAGTACTAATCATAAAATACAAAGAGTATTACAAAGTACGGTTGTAGAAAACAAAAAGGGGCAAAAGACCCCTTTAGAGATACCCAAATGCAACCAAAAGGAGAGGTGCACAATTAGACCCCACTAGGAGTCTATGTACCAAATTTCAATTTTCTAGGACACACCGTTCTTGAGTTATGCGACATATATCCGTACATACGCACATACATACGTACATACAGACGTCACAAGAAAACTCGTTGTAATCAACTCGGGAATCGTCAAAATGGATATTTCGTGTCTCTATATGTTGTTAGGCATTTATCCACGTGTGGTCGAGTGGAAAAAAAACTCTACATTCATTCGGGGGTGAGCAAAATGGAAATAAAGTCGATTTTTGAGTGAAAATTTTTTTCGTGAATACAATACTTCCTTTTCTGTAAAAGGAAGTAAAACTAAATCAATAAACCAATAAAATATTACAGTACTGTACTAGTGTGCATAATGTGCTAGTCAAAGTTTTAAAACTACGTTTACTTCGAACGCTCCCTCAGAGCAATACGCTACATTTATTTTATTTACAACTAGTGGCACCCGCACGGCTTCGCCCGTAATAGAAAAATTAAAGGTCTTTTGGTTCGCTTGTATATTTACAAATAATGTATGGTGAATTTTCTCGCCAATTGGCTTGTACCGACGTTACAGTTCCACGTTATGATAATTTCGTATCTCGCCAATTGGCTTGTGCCCATGTTACGATTCCACGTTATGATAATTTCGTAATTTATGATAGTTTTTTTTTCTTAAAATTTGAATAAAAAAAGAACCACATCGAATATTCGAAAAATCGCTTCGAGGTGCACACCCCCATGCTATATACTAACTTTGTGCCAAATTTCATGAAAATCGACCGAACGGTTTAGGCGCTATGCGCGTCACAGACATCCTACAGACATCCTACAGACATCCTCCAGACATCCTCCGGACAGAGAGACTTTCAGCTTTATTATTAGTAAAGATACATATATTTAATCTCGTCGGTGTTCAAACTAGGGGACGTTCGGGCTAAGGGGGGTCAGATTAAAGAGGTTTTACCGTATTTTCACAAATAACTTTTACTCTTTTGCATTTTGCAGATAAGTTTTTCTCCCTTTGTTTCAATTCAAAACTCGAAGTCTCCTATCCAGTAGTATTGGTTATTTTTGAGCTATAGGTATTGTTTTCTTTTGTTTCCAAACGTTCTTCCTTCAATCGAAACCAAGGAATACAGCCAAGAAAGTACGGGTTAGCAGTAGCCAAACGAACCTACTTTCAAGTTAACTACAGACGTCACTATTGCTCAGAATTTGCCAAAGTTTTTCTAGAAGAAAAATAAAGGAATGGGAATTTGTTTGGTCAAAAAAAAAGAAAAAAATCTCAATTTCGCAGCTAGAGGGCATTTTTTTAAAACTAACAACACATTTACTCCTGCTTCATTACTTAAATTGCGAAATTTGTTCATTCATCATCACCAGATAAATTTCAGCCACACACATTAGCCTCTGTTGACGTATGGCGTCCCGACGAATCACTTCATACCAGTAGGGAAAATAAGCCCAAAGCGGGTATGTTAACTTAAAGCATTGGATCTTTATGCATTGGATATTTAGTGAAAATAAAATCAAATGTTAAGTAAATTAATCGCGCACTGCAAGCTGTAGCTAGTTTTTTTCATAGGTGACTTTTCCTTACATTTTGCAAGCAATTATAAGCATCAAAGTAATATTCAAAAATCAATGTAGTCTCTCTATTAGTGTATACCCTCGCTAAGAATTGAAAAGTTCATATAAAATAGCTTTTTCATGGTAAATTTTGTTCCGTATTTCTTCAGCTCATTTGACAACATTTAGCATATGCAAAATATTTTCGATAAATTAAATTCATGCATTAATAGGTTAACGTTTGCTTCAATAATTGAAAAACAACAATAATTGTTTAAATAATAATTATCGGTGGTGGGTTTATCTTGTCGCAGCTACAAGAAGCCACCGTGACCAGCGGCGTAGCTACAGATTCTGCTGCCAAGGTCGGTTCCTTAATTTGCCGTCCTTTTGTTGAAAAAAAGTTATTACCTTAAACAGTCAGAAATATTTTGAATAAAACTGAAGCTTGATTTAAGACGAAAGAAAACTTGTTTAGTTCCATATTTTTCTCACAACTAAAAAAAAAGTTCATGGCTTCATCGAAAATTTCAAAATTTAAGCCGAAAATCTCAATTTTAGCCAATTTTTAGTAATGCAATTTTTTAGTAAATTAGGTAAAAAGGGTTATGGTTTTCTCCCGATTTTATGTTCAAAGTTGAAGTTAGTTTCAGTCCTTCTTTGATGGTGTTAAAAGGTTGGCGGATCCCCAAGGAAATTTTCCGAAATTGAAGTGTTAAAACCGCAATTTTAGGCACGAGGAAAACAGGGGCTTCCTCACAAAGTATTTTCAAAATTGAAATTAATTTTAGGTTATCTTTGGGGACGCTAAGAGAAAGAGGAAAGTTCGCGGACTCTCTTTGGAAATTTTTCGATACCGAAGTTTCGAAAACACAATTGTAGGATATTTTTCGGGGTGTTAAGGTGTGGCCAAATTTCACCAGTCTGACGGCTCTTCTTTGGAAAATTTTTGAAAATGACATCCTAAAAACGCTACTTTAGGTAGAAAGCATAAGTTGCGTTGTAAAAATAAGTTTATTATTATTATTCTTTTTTTTTTTTACATCCAATGTGTCAAATTGCAGCTTGATGCGGACCACCCCCTCCGCCGCACCATAGCTACGCCCCTGCCCGTGACCACAGGGTCCCCAAAGGGGATTCAAAAATGCATATGATAAATGTTTTCCATAATTTTGTAATCGACAAGGGCAAACTAAACCGAATAGATCTTGCAATAATTCGGGTCCTGGATTATGGCGCTTACCCTCCAAAATGCATTGTGACGGGCCTTCATACCTGTAAATCACCACTGATAATAGCAATAAAAATAAACAAATAATAACAATAATAATGATGATAATAATAATAACAATAACAATTAGTACTATTAATAATAATAATAATAATATGTACTTACAAGCAGAGCAAAAGGTTTTCCTGACGATAGTTGGTCCTCTTTCTGTTTTGAGGATAATAAAATCAACAAGGAATCCTGAAGCGGGAATGATAACGATCACTGTTACATAGAGTATACCCCTACATATGGCCTGGAATAATTTAGAAGACGTTTGTGATTACATTCTGTTCAATACTGTTCAGAAAAACATTAGTATGTGTCAGTGATTCGGGAGTTAGTTAGCTACTTCTCTGGCGTAAGGTTGAACCAGATGTTTAAAAAACGGGAAGCCTATAGGATAGGTATCTGGAATGGTAAGTCGACTCCTCAGTTTTAAAACAGAGCTAAGCTGGTACTAAATGCTTTAGCAGTGCCGTTATCTTTCAGTGAGCGATGGAGTAAATCATTTAAATACCTGTTGCAATGTATATTTTTGGGGAACCTTTTTTGTATATTGATTGTTTGTCTAGAAACTGTTATCATTATAGTTATTGTCGCTGCTGATATTTATTTATGAAGACATCACATAGTCATATAAAATACTGATTCAACTTCGTAAAAGTTCAAAAAGAAAAAATTTTCTAAAGATAATCATTTAAAAAATACTGTCAAAAAACACTAAAATATCTTTTTTGCAATTATTGACAATTTGAGTTATAAAAATGAATTCGTTTCTAACTACTGCGTTTGCATTTGTTTCCAAAGGCACTGTTTTCGAGGGCAAGTTGAAGGGTGAAAAACTGATGCATCCATCAATCAAAGAAAGGAGGCGAAAAGAGATGGTGCAGTCGAACAGTTTTATCGTTACGGATGAAGGCACTATCCCAAAAAGTAATACAGAGTTTTAAAGATTAGTTCAGTGCCAAAGAAAGATTTGTTAGGATTTTATCCCTTTATCCCATTGCTGATAATTTTTTCACATGTTTGTGTTACAGTTGAGAACAGATGTTGATGTTTTGGAAACTTTTCGATATTTGCAAAAACATTGCTGTTAAAATTTTTAACATCTATTTTTTTTTTAAACATCACCACTAGTTGAGAGTGTCGTATCAACAAGGGCATGTTGGTCAAAATTTGGAAGGAAATGTCTTGCAGCATTAGGGGGATGACAGAATGCTGTTATTCATGCTGCAAGGGAAACTTAAATGAGACTTCTTATAATATGCTCAGTTACGCTAGAATGGTCCCTAACACATATCATCTAGCCATAGGAAAAGGTTGCAAAGTAAGAAAAAGAGCAATAAAAAAAGATTTAAGAATAAGTTTTAAGTAAAATAGAATACTTGCATTGAAAGGGGAAACAAACTTTTGCGCAATTCAATTGCAGAGATTTAAAAATAAAAGTAAAACTAATTGGAAATATCTGGTCTTTCAAAACCTTTCAAAGCATTTGTAATTTAATTTTAAGTTGGTCTTCATTTAACCCAAATTTTGATAGAAGTTATTGGTAACGTTTTAAAGCATTATTTGGTTTATAAAGTAGGTTTATTTGCAGTAAAAATTATATTGTAATGCTATTTAATAACGTAAGCCGACATTGATTAACCTGGAATTTTTTTTTAATCAACTGGAAAACACTGAAATGTCAGAGAATTTCATTCTTGAACTTCCGTGACAACCCTGTTAATGAACCGCTATTAATATTAACCTATTTTCTTTAGAAATATTCCTGTAAATTTTCTCATTAGAACTTCTATTGAGTTTTAGACTTTTAAATAGACATTTTCACTTCGGCGTCGCTCTCACTTATGAGCCTTCATCTGCTGGTCCCTTTGATCGGTGCAGTAGTGAGAGCTCACTGTAATTGTAATGTATAGCAGGTTTCGAAAATATCCGACATTTTGATATATATCGGATATTTTGATATATATCCGACATTTTGATATATATCGGATATTTTGATATATATCCGATATTTTCAATCAGCACAAACTAAAGTCTTCAAAATAGTAAATGCATCCTCAAATTACTCTTTATTTTCTTACATTATCATTGCAATATGTAGACTAAAAATTAATGTTTCTTTTATTACTTATATCTAATATTTCATTTTGCATTTTTATCAGTTTTTAGTAAAGTTAATTTAGCATTAGCTGTTTTACTCATTTTCTTCTTTACACAGTTGTATGATTCAGAAATAAAACAATATGCATTAGTCGGTGCACAGTCATAAGACATTTTCTACTTTTTCCGACCAATGTTTAGTATTTAATTAGGCATTTTTAACATGAATTACAATTGTTACATTGCTAATATATTTATGAACATAAAATAAAAAGGATTATTATATAACTTTGTTATATTAATCATGTATTAATTTATCATAAAAATATAATACAAAACTTTTTGGCTATTTTTAATAAAAAATAAACCAAATTACTATGATTAATAATTTTTATATTGAAAATACAGTAGTTGAAAAAATAAATATCGAAAATATCAAAATATTACGATATTTTCAAAATAAATATCGGATATATATCGTGATATATATCATTATATATATCGACTGATATATATCGGTGAACCCTGATGTATAGCAATTGAATATATTGAATAAACTTACGATATTCTTATAACCAGGCTCTAAATCATAAGCAAAAAATGTTATCAGCATCATCGTATGGAATGACCATGAAATTGCTATAAAAATAAGTACCAAAGACCATACGGGAAGGGATTTCAGGATTGATGTAAAAGGAATGCTCTTAATCTGTGGGGGAAAAAAAGAAAGTACAATTTCAGTTTACACTTGAGGTACATAAGAATGATCACAAAATAAAAATATTACATAATGTAATGGGTAAGGACATTTTTTTATGTACGCAAAACACTTACACTAATTTTCTCATTAACTTCTGACGGTATCTTATTTCCCAAATAAATAAGTTCTGCTTCTGAAATGTTAGGGTCGCTGTGAGGAGTTTCTGAAGTCAACGCATACCATATTATACACCACAGAACACCAGCAATGCCTGTAAAAATGAAAGAAATTTGCCATTTGGCAAATTACTGTTTTTAAAAAATAAGTAGTGCTAATTGAAATACACTGTAAATTTTTTAAACGTCTTGTAAATTTCTATTTCTTCTAAAGTCTCATTTGTAACAACACAATGTTTCGTCCAAAATTATGTCAAAGAGATAAAGAGAAAAATAATAGCATTACAATATATTTGAATGGAGGTCATTCCAAGTCAAATCATCCAGCAAAAACATTATTTGACACCCGAGGTTCTCAGATCTCGATGAAACTTTGTGAGGTTGTTCTATGTGTGGATATAAAAAAAATGGAAATTTTTATCTTAATTTATCAGTTACTGTTTGAATGGCAGCACTTCAAAGTTTCCCTAAAATTTGTCATTTCGCAAAAACAGCATATCCAACAACCGTACATACATATATAGTTTTCACTATAAAAGATTTATTTTTCGAGATAGAGAGTATATTTTTTTGAGCAATCACGATTGCTTATTGTTCTCACTTGACGGTTTTGAATTCCTATGATTTTATTTTCCCCCGTCTCCCTCTGCAGCACCACCGTCGACCGGCCTCACGATGCTGCTCCTCTAGCGAAAACCGTCTCCAGGTTGCATCCATGTCCTACACACACACGCATACACACACACACATATACGCACACACACACATACACGCACACACACACACACCTACACATACACACAACTACCAACACATAAACAACCCCCCCCCCCCCCCCGCACACAAATACACAACTACCCATACACACAAACACACAACTGCCCACACACACAAATACACATGCCTACACACACATACACCCCCCCCACACACAAACAAACATACCCCCCACACACAAACACGCACGCCTACATACACACACGCACTCGTGATTGCGAAAAACATAATTTAAATTCAAGATGTCAAAGTTCTCTTTTTTTTTTTTTTGCATTTTGATTGGTATTGTATTGTAAAGTCAAATTTATAATTAGATTTAAGATTTAAAAAAAAATTAAAATAGTCAAAAAAAATCTTTAAACATCTAAATTGAGTTCGATTTTGGACATTGACTTGTGCTCAGAAAGTGCTAAATAGCATTTTTAGCCCTCCAAAACTTCCAAAACCCAATATATTACCAAAAACTAGCTTAAAATGGTACAAACTTATGCAATAAAATTAGTGGGGTTTTGAGTTTTAATCAAGTTAGAGATGATCAAAATTGTTCTTTTGAAGTGTACAAAAATCAACCAAAGGTGTCCTAGGTCAAAGGATACACTAATTAATAAATTCATGCCTTTAGTACTACGAGAGCATGTTTATTAGATAAACTAATTTAAAGAAAAAATATTAATATTAGTTTTTTTTTTTTTTTTGATAATATTTAGAACGACAGCTGAAGTTGAGAACTCTCAACTTCTAAGGTTGGGCCGTGCTATTATTCATCAGATGTATATCAAAATAGGTTATGTAGGTTGAAATGGATGTATTTATTAGCTCTAAGAGATTTCAGCTTCATCTTCATAAGTTTTAATCATGTTATAAGTTAAAATCTTACAATTAGTTTACAACATATTCTTAGAAGTCTTAGCTATTACCACTCAAAATCTGATCGAGTGTCAAATTTGTTTTAATTTTTGTAATTCACTTTAATCTGAACTATCTGAAACTGTGTTAATCGAAAATAATTTAACCTCATCGGTTTATGTTTTTTATGATAAGCAAGCAATATCAGTTTAAAATCACAATTATAAGTCGATCGTTCTGCAAGCACCAAATTATGCAGACAATTATTTCACTTCAATTAATTTTTCAACCAAGCCCACCGGCAAGTTTTTGGAAAACTAAATTGTTCTAAGTATGAAAATGCTACGCATTAAACTCGAAAAAAATCTAAATGTATTTTGTTAGTACTTAAAGTTCAAAGAAAAAAAAAAACCATGGATTGTATCGTTAAAACGATAACGTGTTCAAAATTGTGTCTTACTAATTTTACTTTGTATTTTCTGACTTGTATGATATTCATTGAATATTTTTTTTCAATGAATTATATTAATATAGTCTAAAACATCATGTGTAAAAGTCTATGTAAATGTAAAAATGTTTAGAGCCTGAAATAAAGTTTCTGTGGTCTTCTGACAAAACTTTTTTAAAAATCTCTTTTACACGAAATTTTCGATTTACCGAAGCAAATAAAAGAGATCTCCTGCAAATAAAACTGCCTGTCAGAAGGCCTCTTAAACTTATCTCAGGTCATAAAAGTTTTATACTTAGAAATATGACTTCTGCGTATTTTTTTTTAATTATATGAAAAATATTCAATAAATGTCATACAAGTCAGAAAATGCAAAGACAAATCAATAAGACATAATTTTGTAAACTATATTCATAGTTATATGAACAAAACAATCCACGGTATACTTTGTTTTTCAACTTTAAACCTAAATGATTTTTTTAATAAATGATTGTTTTATTAAACCCTTTAATAAAGCAATCATTTATTAAAGGAATTTTATTTTCACCTTCTATCATTCTCTAATTTAGCAATTTAAAAGTTACTGCCGATGTTAACTTTAAAATGACATTGTATGCTTGGCAAAAAATAAATTTTTGTTAAACCGACATAGATGAAACTAATTTTTCACAATAGGTTCACGTGCATTAAAAAAAATTGACAATCGGTCGTATTTTGTGCGGTACCTTTTGTCCTAGAAGAAAGCAAAGATCAAGCAGACAATAATGTGGATACAACTTTTGACTGACCACCTTCCACTTGGACAGTTGGCAAGCAATCAGTGAAGACAAAAACGAATGAATCTAGTAGAAGGGGAAAAGGTTCTTAGTTTCTAAAATATAATATGGTTCTAAAATTTGTCAGTTGGTCTTATGAAAACAAATTTTTAAAAAGAACAAAGTAGTTGTGACTTGCAAGAGCCGTTGTGAAAAAATTGTTAGAATTTAATTTATAACATGAATAAAACTTCTGAAGATGAAACTGACATCTCTAGAAGCTAAAAAATGCATCCACTTCCCCTAAAAAATGGCCATTTTCCTGTGCATTCGATGAATGATAGAACAGCCCAACCTTAGAAGTTGAGAGTTCTTAACTTCAGCTGTCGTTCTTGGACATATTAAAACAACTTGGACATTATCAAAAAAAAAAAAAAAAAAACGTTAATATTAATATTTTTCCTTCAAATTAGTTTATCTAATAGTAAACATGTCCTAGTAGTACTGAAAGCCTGAATTTGTTTATTAGTGTATCACTGATTTAGTAGAGGACACCTTTGATCGACTATTACCTTTTTTAAAAAATTGTCAGAAAATTTTTTCTTTCTTCACGCACTTTCTTCACAAACTTCAGATGAAATATCTGGCTTTAGTGTCATTATATTTCATCAGTTTTAAAATTTAGTATGAAATAAAATTAATAAAACGAAGTGGTTATTTGTATTCACTAAAAAAGCGCTGCTTAGACTAAATTTCCGCTGTCAATGATGCTAAAAGGATGAAAAGTCCATTCACTAAACCAGTACTTAGTAGACAATAACGAAGCCCTTTTTTACAAATTGCGATTCCCTTCTAAAAGTTTGCGTGTCGCGAAACGAGAAAAAGTCGTGTTATAGAAGTTTCGTGTAAGTTGAATCGCGAGTCCACTGTATTGAACTTCGGTGCGTCACAGTTGATTTTTTTTTTTTTTTTTTTTTGAATCGAAGATACAGGCCTGCAACATAAGAATGAATTAGTAATAACAAATTAAAACATTCTTTTCCACTTTGAAGAAATCAAATATTTCAGAAATGAAGGAAACGATACATATACCTAACTTCAGAAGATTTTTTTTTTTTTTTCGGTATCACAGTGTTCTAAAAAGGTAGTGCTGGCATCTGGAAGATATAACTCTACATCTTCCAAAAAACTGCCTACATAACCTTTAGCTTGCGTTCGACGAATCTCACCGGTCGACCGGTGAGCTACCGGTTAACTGGTTGCTTCCGATGTCATTTTATGAGCCTTACCGGTTGATCTACCGGTAGACCGCAACTCTAGCTGGTTGATTGGTTGATGGAACCACGTGACATTTTTGACCAATTATATGTGTTTTTCACCTGCGTGTTATTTGCCTGCATCATGTCTGCGCAAGTAACCGGTGATCAACCGAAAGCGTTCGATGAAGCATTGGTTCCTGAACAACGGGTTAGTAACCGCGTGATCAACCAACCGGTCGCTACCGGTCGTACTCGTCGAACGTGAGCGTTTAGTGTTTGTTCTCAGAAATAGTGTTGTTGCGCTACTCAGGATTTATGACTTATCACTAACTTTTTGTTGACTTCGTAATGCTAAAGAAATTTTCCAGGAAAAGATAGACTGAGTAGGAAGTGAAGAGAAAGGTCATGAATCACAAAGAAAATCGCTTTATAAATGGTGTTTGCTCGTTAAAAGCGAGTTGTTTTCCACAGACTCAATATTACACCAACCAAGTGTTTCTGGTTTCCTTGTTTAATCCTGGTTCTCTAAAAATAAATTTGAATTTTGGCTTCTTGAATTTAAATTATGTTTTTCGCAATCACGAGTGTGTGTTTATATGCAGGCGTGTGAGTATGTGTGTGTGTGCAGGCATGAGTGTGTGTGTAGGTGTGTGTATGTATGCGTGTGTGTTTGTGTCTGTGTTCAGGCACGAGTGTGTGTGTTGGTGAGTGCGTGTGTTTGTATCTGTGTGCAGGCGTGAGTGTGTGTGTGTATGTGTGTGTGTGCAGGTGTGTCTATGTATGCGGGTGTATGTTGGATATGGACGCAACTTATAGACTTTGCTCACTAGAGGAGCAGCATGGGGAGGGGCCGGTCGACGGTGGTGCTGCAGAGGGAGGCGGGGGGGGGGGGGTAAAATCATAGGAATTCAAAACAGTCAAATGAGAACAATAAGCAATGTGATTGCTCAAAAAAACTCATAACTAGTTTATTGTTAATTAAAACTTATGATAAAACTTCAAAATGTTTTTGAATATTGTTATATTGAATAAATATTGCACTCTATATCCAAGTTCTTTTTTAACTTTGTCAAAAAGGAGAAAGTACGTCAATATTTCGTGTAAATCATTAGGTATTTGCATTTGAAAAAAAAGATGCATCTAATGAATTTTAACTTTAACACTTTGATCGAGTTCTATTTGCCATCTCCACTTTACATATTTTGTAAATTGACCTGCGTTACTGGGGCTACAAGTTTTATCATTAAGTGCATACTTACCTCCTAATTTAATGCTTTATATAGTCAAGAATTAAATTTTTCAACTTTTATTATTTTATTTTATTTACATCCTAAGGTCTTTAATAGAAATATCCTGCAACATTCCACGTATGCCCTGTAATATCACTTCAAGTGGTAACACCTTGCAAATTTTCTCATTTTTGAGTTTATACGGTTTCATGTTCTAAACAAAATTTTACAATATGTGTATATTAACTTTCTGAATAAATTAAATATTTTATTTTTACCTGAAACGCAATAAATTCCTATTATACTGATGCGCTCTGCAAGAAAATTACAGATGTGTAGAGCCACATGAACGTCAAGAAATTGACCTTGAAGGGAAAAACATTAAAATTAGAAAGTAAAACAGAACAAATTACTTTTCATTATACAGCAAACTCCCGATAATCCGCGGTAATGGTTGGTACAAATAAGGTAAAAACTGTCATTCCTTAAAAACTTAGCTGTACGAGGGTTATTCGTAAAGTAAGGTCCGATTTCTTATAAAAAATAAACAAACAAAGATTTTTCCAAAAACTTTTTTTATTTAATTCCTTACATGTTTCTCTATTTTTCTACATAGTCACCATATTTATTTAAACATTTTTCGTAACGTTCTACAAGCTTTTGTATGCCTAAGTCATAGAAATCTACCGGCTGTGAGGATAACCAGTCTTGAACTCCTCCTTTCACCTCGTCATCTGTGGCGAAACGCTTGCCGCTGAGAAACTCCTTTAGGTAGCGGAACAAGTGAAAGTCACTCGGCGCCAAGTCCGGACTGCACGGTGGGTGGTCGATTTGTTCCCATCCAAAAGATCTGATCAGATGTTGAGTGTGAATAGCAGAATGGGGTCTCATGGCATTGGGGCCATACTCTTCGCTTATCTGTCGATGGATTTCTGCTGCTACAACGTTCCTTGCCGTCAAAAACCGAATCACCGACCGTATTTTACACTCAGCGGTCCGATCAATTGTTTTAAACATTTTAAACTGGCACTGTACAAAGAACACTGCATCAATACCAATGCAAACGGCGTCGTTTGATCTACAAGGCATGCCGGGAGTCGGTACGCATGCGCGTTTCAATGTAGGCGCGACATTCAATTGGATACGGCAATTCGGACCTTACTTTACGAATAACCCTCGTACTTTCGATAAATAGTAAAAATATATGCAGACAGTAAACATGTTTTGTATTTTTGCACAACAGAACTTGACATCAATAAAAAAACAAGTATGTACAATCAAGAAAGCACAATAAATAAATAAATAAAACAAAATCAACTCAGTTTAAATTTACAATTTTTCGACAGAAAAACAGAGATTGGTATCTGCTTTTTGCTGCGAAAATATATGTTCCCAATAGTCTATTGACTCGCGGATAATCTGAATCGCGGACAATCCGCTCGCGGATAATCGCGAGTTTACTGTGTGTTTGTAGGAGGATCTCCAGCTGAGTTACTTCCTATTCCGGGCTGATGAGTGCTAAAAAGCACGAAACTGCAGTCCTCGGATGGCATAACTGAACTGACGGTGTATTTTATGTATAGAATAACTATACTTGTTGCTTGACAATTTCTTACATTGAAAAATCTTGATGCTAATCTTTCTCCAGTGTGATCTAAAAATAACCGAAATTTTTTAGTGATAGAATAAAATGAGCGTGTTAAGATGTTTTAAAGCAAATATTTATTTAAAATAGAATCCATTTAAATCGATACAACATTTCAAAGCTCAACTGCTTTATCCATAATTTTTTTAAATTCGGTTTTGGGCTCTTTAGCATCAAAACATATTACCAGGTTTATTTTATTCCGTCACTAGGGGTTCTGGCACGGCTATGCTTGTAATAGAAAAATTAAAAGGTCATTTGGTTCGCATATATATTTACAAATAATGGATGATGAATTTCTCGCTAATTTGCTATATTGATTGCTCGCCCATGTTACGGTTCTACCCTAATAACAGTTTGGTAATTTGCTCGTACTTGATATGATAATTTGCTCAGTAAAATGTTCTTAAAATTGGAATAGAAAAAGAACAAAATCGAATTTTCGAAAAATCGCTTTGAGGTGCTCACCCGTATGCTACAAACTAACTCTGTTAAAAATTTCATGAAAATCGGCCGAACGGTCTAGGTGCTATGCGCGTAACAGACATCCAGAGAGACAGATATCCAGAGACACAGACTTTCAGCTATATTAATAGTAAAGACTAAAACGATCCGTTATTTTTCGATCACACTGTGTTTACTCTGCAATACGAACTTCAATGGGGGAAGGCTCAAACTTTTCATTGATTGATTCCTTTGTATGCATAAGTCTAATTATTTTAGTGTTATTTTTTTTTTTCGTGTTTACTGCGAAGCTAATATTTTGGAAACGCACTTTAGTCTCATCGCTCCGCTCACCGACAAACGAGCAATTTTGAAAATATATCGTGACACCATTTGTCAACACATAAAGTAGATCTTAATGTCATGCAGGTGGGCTATTCCTGGCACATCAGCAGGTTATTTACTCAATATCATTTACCCATTGGCTTACTACTGGCCCATAGCAGACTGCGGTATTTAAATCCGTTATTGTATTGCAGGCTGTGTAATGGGTTGCGCAGCTGCAGTTTTTCTTTTTTAGTGTTCCTTTCCACAAATACACTCATGTCCAAAATTAAGGTCACAAATATGTTTTTCAAAATATTTCTAAATGACTATTAATAAAACTACTAAATTTAAACACATTATATTTTATATTTTGTGAAGGATCGGTAAGACGACTTTAACTTTTGGTTTGAAAAAAAAATGAAATTTCGAGTTCAAATTATGTTTTTCGCAGCCACGAGTTGCGACAAAACCCTACTCATTCTAGTTATTGTTTCTAGAAACGGCTCCTGTCCCCCCAAACCTGCCCCTTCTCTTGGGCGGTTACGTGTGTATAGTTGTGTATGCACATTGGCGTGTGCGCATGTGTGTAAAGGCGCGTGTGTGAATGTGTGTGTGTCTGTATGTGCGTGAGCGTGCGTGTGTGTAGGACATGGACGCTACCGACCCGGAGAAGCGGATTCCGGGGGACAGTGCTCAGGACCAGAGGAGTCGCGTCCTGCAGAGGACGGTGGGGTTGGAAAAGGAACGTCAAGGACGGTCAAGTGAAAACAATTAGCAATCGTGATTGCTCAAAAAGTTGTATAACATTAGATTTTGAGGAATCACTGAAATTAGACTGTTTAGGCATCTGGGATTTCAGCCTGAAGTTTTGTGAATCTTGCACTAAAACAAAAAAACTTAACCTGTTTGTAGTGAGAATAAGTTCTCATAATCGCTTAGAAAATCCCTTGAGATGGAGAGTTGTTGGCTGGCTATGAAGCAGTGTATTCTCAAGCGGAGGTGGCTCGATGGTTACATGTGGCATCAAAAGGGGTATCCAAGTTGTAAAATCAATTCAAAAAAACAAAACCAAAAAAATTTTGAATTCTGAAATTTTGATTTCAAATTATGTTTTTCGCAATCGGGTCATTCCATGTCAAGTGATCCAAAGTTTTTTCCCTCACCTTTTTGTATTTCTTTGAAATTTGGCTCATCGATTGTACCCTTTGAGGTAATCAAAAGTCCAAATTTTTAGATATTTATCTCCATTATTTTTTTATTTATGACACTTTGATTTTTCGAAAAACCCGCTTTTTTTCATGGATGCTTGAACATAAAATGAACGATAACTCAGCACCAAATATAGATAGAAAGATTTGGTAAAAAGCATTTTAAAGTACATTAGTTGCTGTTTAATGGAATATGCAACATGACTAATTTCAAAAAAATTTTATTTTTTAAAAAATAAAATTTAAATTTTAAATTTATATTTTTCAGAAAAGGTATAATGAATTTTTTTAAAAAAATTCTCAAAAAATTGTGTGTATTTTATCTTCATTTGTGCAAAGTTTCAAGTTGGGATCTCAATGTGATCATATTTTTATGAATTTTTAAATAAAATTTGAGTTATGAAATAATGACATTTTTCAGATTCTAACTAGTTAAATATGGGGTTCTTTTACTGGGGATGGTTTAGTAAGTAGTAATTGATCATGACTATACTTGAAATGAACTGACATGACTTTGTAGATTAATATCCCCCCCCCTCCGCCACACAACCACTTTTTATTTATTTTTTTTTTTTTTTCAAAACTGTATTTAAAAAAAAGCCGGCACGTAAGAGTTATAACCATAATAAACTGGGACGCACGCTGCTAAACATCAGTAGCGACTAAAGCTTATAAATGGGGGGGGGGGTCATAAAAACTAAAAGTCAGAAAAAACTGATGAAACCAATCATTTGCAGCTTTTTTTTCTTTCGGAAAGTGGGACGGTAGGGGGAGGGGGGGGGGGGGCAATCTGGAATGAAACATAACATGGAAGGTTATGCTCAAATTAGCAAAATTTGTTTGATCTATAACTGCTTTTAATATATGCATAAATAGATCTCGCTTCATTGATCTCGTTTACAAGTGAAATTAAAAGAAATCTAGCATTAAAGAAAGGAAAAAACAGCTGCACTCGAAATGTTGTAGAAAGACAGACATATGACCTGATAATTAGATTTATTTTTATTTTAGTGTAAAAATGAATGAAACAACACGGGGGGATATTTTGCTGTGATCTTGGGGCAAACTATTTCTTTCCTCCATCCAAAATTAAAAGTTGGTGCAGGGGTAAGGGAAGAAGTGAATCATAACTTTCCTTATCAGATAGTGAAATAATGAAGTACACTTTGTGAAGTTCGGATTGAAAAAAAAACACTTGGTCTGAAAAAAAAAAAAAAAAAAGCATCAGGTGAAGCGTGATACTAGTATAGTGTTAATCGTATGTGTGAGTGAGTGGGGGGGGGGGGGGTAATGTACTTTGTCTTGCTTTAAAGAAGAACATTTACCAGCTTTTAATATGTTTTCTATTCATTTTTTTTTATTTTATTCATTTGTTTAGTTTTTACATTTTGAAAATAGTTTTAGAAAAAAATAAAAGTGGTGGCCCGGGGGGGGGGGTCTTTTTCTTACTTTAAAGAAGAACATTTACTAATTTTTAATAAGTTTACTATTCATTTTGGTTTTTTATTCATTTATTTATTTTTTACATTTTGAAAAAAGTTTTGAAAAAAAAAGTGGTGGTGCGGGGGGGGGGGGAGGTGCTTGCCAATTTACAAATTCACGTCAGCTCATTTCAAGCTTAGTTATGATCAATTACTACTTACTAGACCATCCCCAGTGAGAGAACCCCATTTTTAACTAGTTAGAATCTGAAAAATGTCATTATTTCATAAGTCAAATTGTATTTAAAAATTCATAAAAATATGATCCCATTGAGATCCCAACTTGAAACTTTGCACAAATAAAGATAAAATACACAAAAATTTTTGAGAATTTTTTTAAAAAAATTCATTATACCTTTTTTCAGAAATTTAAATTTAAAATTTAAATTTTATTATTTTTTAAATTAAAATTTTTTTGAAATTAGTCATGTTGCATATTCTATTAAACAGCAACTAATGTACTTTAAAATGCTTTTTACCAAATCTTTCTATCTATATTTGGTGCCGAGTTATCGTCCATTTTATGTTCAAGTATCCATGAAAAAAAGCGGGTTTTTCGAAAAATCAAAGTGTCATACATAAAAAAATAATGGAGATAAAAATCTAAAAATTTGGACTTTTGATTACCTCAAAGGGTACAATCGATGAGCCAAATTTCAAAGAAATACAAAAGGGTGAGGGAAAAAAATTTCCCAAATTTTGGATCACTTGACATGGAATGACCCAATCACGAGTTGCGACAGTACCCTACTCATTGGTTACTACCTTACTCACTTGTTTCTAGAAACGGCTCTTGTCTCTCCAAGCCTGCCTCTCCTCTTGTGTGGTTACGTATGTATAGTAGTGTTTGTGTATGTGTAGGCTTGTGTGTGTGCGTAGACCTGTGTATGCACGTGTTGTGTGTGTGTAAAGGCGCGTGTGTATGAGCGTTCGTGTGTGTTGGACGTGGACGCCGTCGACCAGGAGAAGATGCTACCGGGGCACAGTCGAGCCTGCAGAGGAGGTTGGGGTTGAATAAGGAACCAGAACGTCAAGGGCGGTCAAGTGAAAACAATTAGCCATCGCGATTGCTCAACAAGTGGTACTGTAACCAGGACGGCTGTCACAGGGCAACGACACCTGCACAGTATCGCTATTTGGCATTAAACGTACAACGACAGAAGCTGTCAATGACTCCTTAACTTGGTTGTGCCTTGCTGCTGCGTCTGGAATAAGACTTTCCAGAAAACAGTATACAAACGTCTAGCATAGAGGGCGCTTTATACACGATGACTCATTCAGTGCGTCGCCTTGACTGCGTCCAACAGAAAAGCCCGGTTGTTGTGGAGCTGAATACATAAGTCTTGGTAACAGCAAGAATAGAAGGGTTCTCTTCAGTGAAGAGTGAAGATTCACTACCCAGAATGGTACTCGATAAATCTTCATTTGGAGAGAGTGAGGAGTCCGATATCATCTCTCCTATGTAACTGGCTAAAGCTGGCATCCCTGAAAATTAATAGATGCGTCCATTTCAGAGTCTAAACCAGAAGTTTGCCTTTGTATCTCATCGGTGGTCGGACTGTAGCTAGATTTAATGTTGTCACGCTCAGAGGGAAAAATTCCTCAACATAAACTGAGAACTGAAATGCATGAATGCAATTACACGACTTCCTGCTTTAATAGGTTCATTAACAAAAAAGTTGTGAGTTATGTTTTTCATAATAGACAAAATACAAGTAGACTTACATACATATACAGCGACATATATATTGCTTACCACAATAAGATAATATCACAAGACGAGTTCGTTCTTCAGGTGGAGCCCAGTCCTTCCAAATTCCGATGCAGGCAGAATTCATTGACCCCTGCCCAATAGGCAATAAAAAAAAACTTTAAAACCAGGCACATAATATATATGGGAAGAGTGGACACAATGAGAAACGAAAATTCAATTACGTTTTTCGTTATTTAGAAGCACATAATTCAATTTCTTTTAAATGGTACAAACTTTGTCATGGTAATAGGTATTATAAAAGTGGATCTAGAAAACAACGACGAATCCACATAAACGAAAAAAATAATAAAAGGAAATGCAATTTTATCTCATTGTTCCTCCAGTAAGTGGGACCAGTGAGACACATATTGTTTGAATAAGCAAACTTTGAAAGAATCTAAATTTACCTGGAAAAATATGAATGATCGTTGCCGTTTGACTTTAGTATGAGCTATTATTGCCTTTGGCAAAGGTAGATTTCATGGCGTCTTGGATTCTGGATTAGTAAATTGGCTTAAAGTGTGTTAAGTTATTTTTTTTGAAGAAAACAACATTACTTTCCGATTCTCTTAATAGCTTCTCCATCAGTACCAGATTTTTAGGTTTGGTGTAACGTCGTAAGAACATTTGGTGTTCCATAGTGTCCCCACATAAGGGAGACTACGGAGTGCAACAGCAATACGGGCCTAGTAAAAAAAGGAGCTCGTTATAACCCATTGTACTTGTCCAATTGATAGTGACTAGTCATTTTTAACCCCGGTCATACAAAGGAAGGGGGTTATAAGTTAGTGCAGAAGTTTTGTTCAACCGATTAACCATGAATGTATGTGAAATTCTGCAAAACTTATGAAATAAACATTTAACAGCAAGAATCTGATGATTGTTTACTTTATTTATGAGAATACATGGGCAAAACTGTAACAAGTACAATGTGAAGTGCATCCACGTTGCCAAGTGGACGACAAAAAAGTAAGTATAGGTTTTAATTGTAACACTCTTTCGGTTCAAAAATAAACAAAAGTAACATGGAAATGTTTGAACATCATAAAATATAACCTAATGTTTTGTTGATCCACCTCTAGCTTTAATGACAGCTTGACATCTACGGGATATTGAACGGATGAGTGATTGAATGTATTCTTTACTGAGTTCATTGTGCCAGACACGAATTACTGATTCCCGGAGTTTTACAAGTGATGTGGCTTATGTTTCATCACTTCTGCACCCATTCTATTCCAACAATTTTCGATCGGATTTAGATCGGTGCTGTTTCCGGGCCAATTCAAACTGCTGACCTCATGCTCATTTTTCCATTTCTGAACCTGCGTGTGAGTTTAGAGAAAAAAAAATTACTTAACCCCATGTCAATTTAAGTCTAATGACAGGATAAAGGTTTTTAAATTGTTACTTACCAGTTTTGCCCTATGGCACGGAGCAGAATTATCGTGGAAAATGACGTTTGGAACTGAAATAAAGTAATCCCGGATAGTAGGGAGCAGTTAATCTTCCAAAATGCCAATATGGCCTGAGCGTTTACTCTTCCTTGCACAAAGTGAAGCCCACCAACTCCTTCATCAGAAATACATCCCCAAATCATCTGAGATACGGATGCTTGACTGAATGTTGAATGCAGTCGGGATGTTATTCCTCTCCTTTGTGGCGTCTAACTGTTTGCTGTACGTCGAACCCATGCAGATTGAATTTTGACTCGTCCGAAAACACAACTGATTTTCAATTATCGGTTCGTGGTGGACTTACTACCATACCCGCACCACACAGTCGTTTTCGTACAGTAGACGTGAATGCGTGAACACCCGATTCGTTTTCCCATGCTGTTCTAAGGTCTGTGAAAGATGATTGTCTGTTCCGAAGACTAAGTCGTATCAAATACCTGTCCTGCGCTGCATTGGATATTCGTGGACGACCTTTGCCACTCTTTCTTAATGTGCTTCCGGTGCTCTTTAGCTTATTCAGTAGTCGAACAACAGTCGATTGCGAACAGTTTATTCTTTTTGATATGGAACGTGACGACAATCCTTCTTTGTCCAATGCAACGGTAACACTATTCCTTTGTGGTGTCAGTTGAACATATTTCAACATACTGTAACTCTTAAGTCCAGATCGTAAATGAATGCGTCGAACGTTCAACTGGTTTTGTTTATACAGTTAGAAGGATGATGCAATCTTACGCAACAGAGCTTGCGTCATGTACCGATGCCAATTTGTGTTATATGATGCAAGAACCGTTAAATATTTCATAATTACTTATAAATGCTAAAAATATTTGGATTTCGCGGGTGATGCAATTTTTTTTGCCACCACTGTACTTTTCCGATTGATAGTGACAAGTCATTTTTAACCCCCGACACGCAAAGGAAGGTGGTTATAAGTTTGACGTGGTGTATGTCTGGGGCACTCTAGCGGTTAAGCGGATGGACCGATTTTGAAAAAAAAATAATTTTTTTTTTCGAAAGGAGAGTTGGATCGAGAGTGTTCTTAGCTAAGTTGCGTCTTCAGATGGCATTAATTAACAAATATATTAATTAAAAACCTCTAAAAGGTTTTCCGCGATTTTTTCAGGGAAAACATATTTAAAAAATCAGTACCAAATGAGGGTTTTTTTTTTTGAGCCTGATAGAATGTACTTGGAATTTATATGTTATACAGAATTAAAACTATAACGTTTTTTAAAGCAGATTTTAAATACGGCTTAGCCTTTATTCACGCGACTGGTAATCGAATTCATTGTTGGTCGACAAGGAAAGAAAACGCAATGATTACAAATTTTTTTCTGTTGTCAATTTCTATTTGTTAACAAATAAAAATGCTTGTAATTGATTTTCGATAGTTTAAGGTTTTTAAAAGGATTTTCAATCTTTTGATTCTACATTTGCGATTCAGTAAGGGGGTTTCTAAAATTTTTTATTTGAGTTACTTGTCCTACATTCGATTGAGCTTGTTTAACTTTTTTTGCAACAGAAACATGACACAAACAAACGGTATTTTTATTGTTATATTTCTATAATTATGGTATATTAAAATCAAAAGCAAGATTAAATGCGTAGCGTAACTAATATATATATATTTTTTTGTATAATCATGAACAAATCTACATTGACTAAAAAAGGCTTAGTTGTTTAAAAAATATTCACAGACGACAGGAGGGGTGCACATTTGTATGAATATTTGAAAAGAAAATTGTATTATTGTAAAAACTTATTAGAATTACTTTATTAGTTATTGCTACTTATTACTTATTTGGAAAAAAAATTGAGATAGTTATATAAAATCTTTGATACATTGACATATTTTTATGAACCCACAAAATTTCCACATGAATAAATATGGGTTTTCACTTTTCAAACAATATTAGCTCATCTAAAAGTACTAAGGTCAATACAATTTCCCATATCTGAACATAATTCTTTCACTAATATGGGCAAGAGTTGTCATATATATCAAATTCTTGATATCTATCAGGTATGTATGTATCATACATGTTCAATATTTTAATATTTATGTAAATCGTTCACTATTTTCTACTGCTACTTATAAAAATGCTACGAATTAAGAAATGTATAATAATATAAGTAGATAGAAACATCATTTAACATTTTTCAAATAACACATTTGTTATACAGAGATGCGACATCGATGAAAAAACATCGATGTTCAAAACCAGTACTGATGGTGTGGATGCATCCATCAAAAAGCATCGATGCTTTGAAGCATTTATTTTCACTTAAACATCGATTTGTTTTCAGTAGTACATTCGTACAGAGTAAATTGTAACAAATGCTTTTATGGGAGAACTAAGCTGAGAACCAATACATAGTTGAACATACGAAAACAGAAAGGCTATAATAGTGATAGTCATCGATGTTTTTAAAAATCGGCAACAAAGTCACACCCTATTTCGTTGTAATTCTTAGGTTTTTTTCTTTTATTCGTTCTCTCCCCCCCCCCTCCGCCTTAAAAAAAGAAAAAAAAGAAAAGAAAAAAAAACCTTTTCCCTCGCGGAGACAATCCTGCAAGTTTTCCACGTTTAGAATCAATTATAAACAAGTTATTAGTAGTATTACCACTGTGAATCCTTGCAAGCAATTCATTATAATTATTCCAGTAGTATCTTCATGTATAGTCAACGGAGTAAAAAAATGCAGAAAGGATGTGATGAGCATAGAAATGGTTAGCAACCTGTAATAGAATAAGAATGCAAAATTAATGACTTTACACCTCAAACGATTCAATTAAACGTCCTGTTTTTTAACCAAGTAATTAGACAATAGACACCTAATACGTACGCTAAAGCACAAACCACGAACATTTTTGCTTTACAGTTCAGGGTATAGTTATAAATCGTATTTGCACGTTCTGGCGCATACTTCCCATCGAAATATTTACAGGGGTATGTTTCTCTTTTTTCGGGAACCTTCATGGCATTGAGGGGGGTGGGGGAGTGCACCATTGCTCATGGGGAAATGGGTGCCACGCTTAGTATTTTCACTAGTTCAGCGCTTCTTAATTTCTTTGATTGTTGGAATCCTTTTGAATGCTCATTTTTTCTCGTGGAACCCCTGGTTTTTCTTCAATAGTCTGCATTGGCGTAGCCAGGGTTCTGTTTCGGAGGGGGCCTAGGTCCCCCATCAAAGACACTATCCCCCATTAATTATTTGAGGCATCAAACAGAGTTAGACCATTTAAAAGCTCTTGACAAGTACTTCTCCTTAAATCGATCCTCACCCGTTAAATGCTGAAATTGTCTTTTCAGCTGCTGCCATAAATGCTCGTAGAGTGGTTAGCTAGTTAGTATCAAGAGCAGACTATTTGAAATTGACGCCAAAAATCGTAATTTAGCCAATATTTGGTACATAAAATACACCGCCAGCTCAGTCATTCATCCGAGGACAGCAGTTTCGTGCTTATTAGCACTTATCTGCCCGGAATAGGAAGTGACTGCGGCGGAGGTGGAAAACCTCTTAAGGGAGCCAAGATATCACAATAAACTGGTAGGTAATATAGAATTAGCACTGACCAGACAAGTGGGTGAAGCAATGGTTCGGTTCTAAGTTAAAGCCCTATAGCCAGGCTAAGGCGGAAATACATAAAATACAGCGGCAGCTAATGGTGTATTTTATGTATATCTGCCTTAGGCCCTGGCTATAGAGCGGTAACTTACTGAAAATATTTGGTAATGTAGTAGTGAAGGGGGTTTGAGGTGCCTTCCCGAAATGTTTTTAACATTGAAGTCATTTTAAATCTATGTTTGGTGATATTAAGGGACCAATTTCTTCTTCCAAAAAACTTTTGAAATTTAAGTTTTTAAAACGTAATTTTAGGCTATCTTTGGAGACATTAGTTAAGAAAGAGATGTTTTAGAATTGATCTCGGAAAAATTTCGAAGTAGAAAACTTTAGGACATACTTTTTTGGCAGCTTAAAGTTTTCATTATTTTTGGCAACAAATAAAATTATTCCTATAGTGGCTAACCCTGATAAGAAATAATGCTCAAATTAGCATACGAAAGTAAAAGTAAATTTATTTTTAACTTTGAAAACTCGTTATTTTTATCAAATTTTCAAGTAAAAAATTTGACAGATGAAAAGAAGACAAACAAGTCTTATGGAACCCCTGAGAGAGCTCCGTGGAACTCTGGGGTTCCGTAGAACACAATTTAAGAATCGCTGCACTAGTTGAATGAAGTAAAACAACGAACATCGTAAATATTTTTTTATAATAAACCTCACATTTCATTTTTTTACATGGTATGCGCAAACATTTTCCAAGCAATCTATAAACTTGATACATATGTTATATAAAATGTATATAAGTTAATTTAAACACAATCGATTGAAGAAGAGTTTAATGTATGCATATAAATAATAAAAAACTTGCCTTATCTAAAAATAACTAAAACATATAAAGAGTTAAACCTGCCATGATCTAATTTTTCATGGAGAAGGAGTAGTGATCGTACTTAGCCTACTTAAATAAGAAAACTCCAAAAACAAAAAGTTCCGTCCAGAACTAAATGAGCCTACTTTCCCTTTTACCAATATCGACTTTCTTGTATCTAATCAGTATTCTCTAAATTAGTTAAGACTGCAAATTATGCCAAACATGAAGGCGGATTTATTTCAAACAAATTTTGTTGGAACAATTTTTGATGAAGAACATGTACAGAAAAATATTTTTGAATTGAGCAGTTTTTCGTTCAGTTTCGAACAGTTCAAAAGTCCTCAACATAAGCGCATACGGGGAAACTAAAAGTCAATATAGATCCCCCACTTAAAGGCGGATTTGTTTCAAACAAACTTTGTTGGAAACAGCTCTTAATGAGAAAATGATTTTTTGATTTAGCAATTTTAAAGGTTTTTTTGAACAATTCAAAATTTTTTAATACTTACGACAGTGAGAAAATAATTTTTTGCCAGCGAAAAAATGAAAATATTGTATAGATTCTGTTTTTTTTTTTTTTTTTTTTTTTTTTTTTGAAGTTTACTTTTATTTTTTAATTATTTTTTTGGTAACGAGGGAAAATGAAATTCAAGACGCTTTATAGAAAAAGCTGAACAAACGATTACCCCCCCCCCCCTCTCTCTCTCTTTTTTGATATAATGTATTTATCTTAATGAGCTTATTATTTTCAATATTTTTTTGCCTTTTGAAAGCGATTAAAATATTTTTGTAAAAAATATTAACTGCTTTGTAATGTGCTACTGTTTTATTTGTTCGTTTATTTATTTTCTAAGTATATATTTCATTAGATGAGTGAGAAGCATTTTACTTCGAGATATCAGCTTAAATGTTAAAAAGATATGTTTGACATAATTTGCAGTCTTGGCTAAGTTAGAGAATATTAATTAGATACTAGAAAGTAGATATTGGTATGCGAAAAGTAGGCTCGGTTAAGCTGAACGGAACTTGTTCTTCTTTCCTTTACTTGTACGTGAAAGTAAGCTAAAAACGAATGCGCATTTTTACGAAGTTCAGTACAACCACTGAGACCAAATGAGACAGTGAGAAGCAAAGGGATGTTAAGTGGACATTTTCAAGTTTTGAGTAAAACGCGTTTAAAGATAACATCATAGGTAGGCTTTCATTGATTTTTACTTCCTTTTACAAAAAAGGAAGTATTGTATTCGCGAAAAAATTTTCACTCAAAAATCGACCTTAATTTCCATTTTGCTCACCCCCGAATGAATATTGAGGTTTTTTTTTTTCGAATCGACCACACGTGGAAGTGCCTAAGAAAGTATTGACACGCGAAATATCCATTTTGATGATTCCCGAATTAGTTACAACGAGTTTTCTCGTGACGTCTGTATGTACTTATGTATGTGCGGATATGCGTATGTATGTCAGATAACTCAAGAACGGTATGTCCTAGAAAGTTGAAATTTGGTACGTAAACTCCTAGTGGGGTCTAGTTGTGCACCTCCCCTTTTGGTTACATTCGGGTGTTTTTAAGGGGTCTTTGTTAATTTCGGTGTAAACTCAAGTGGTGTTACAATTTGGCGGGCACTTGGCGATATATCGTCAGTTGGTCGTCAAGTTTTGTTGCCAACTTGGCGACAAATTTGGCGATTTTTTTTAAAATCTGGTTTCAATTTGGCCACTGTTGGTGATATTTAGAGAGTAAACTATTGAATCACATTAAAATTACCAATAATGGGAAAATGACATTAAATTGGAGTAAAAGGAAGTCATGTGAGGCACACGTCAGCTCGTTTTTTTCCTAAATCATGCTGTTTAACAGCAACTACCAGGGCTACTAGAACCATCTCTTGCCCCAAGACAGAGGAGAGGTTCACCTACCATGTGTACTGGTTATCTCCAAATTTTTAATTTTGCCACTTACATCCCTTTGCTTCTGACTACCTCAAATGCAAACGAAAATCCAGATTAACCGGGCCGTATGTGTAATAAGCAAAGTAAATCCTCAAATATGATAACTTGCCGTTCATTTCTCGAAAGAAATACAGGGTTAGCATAGAAGAATATCCCGATTTTAAAAATTTATATTTCATCTATTACGCTTACCGCAATAAATGATGCACATAAAAATAAAAATAAACCGTCCAAGTTTTTTTTCACACACAAATGTTCGATGTGTGCTCCTTTCGTAATGCGACATACATCTATAACATGAATTTTAGAGTGTTTCACTGCTAGAGTTTTCGTAATGCTACACATATGCGATCCTTCAGTTCTTGCAAAGTTGTAGGCAATGGTGGTGTATGAGCAGTCTTTGACGAAGCATCTTAAAAAAAAAAAAAAAAAAAAAAAAAAAAAAAAAAACATGGGGTTAGGTTTGGGGATCTGGCTGGTCAACGCTTAATGGGTAAATTATCATGACCTGTATGGCCAATCCAGCGTTGCGGAACATCAGTGGCGCAGTGAAGTGGCGGGCTTGGGGGTAAACCCACCACCCAGAGATCTTGGTTTTAACATTGTTGCAAATCCTAATACAGTAGTTAATACACGTGTAAGGACTGTTGTGATCAAAAAACTTCTTCCAGAAGGAATTTCTGGCTGCTCTAGTGCAGAACTTGCACATTTAAGTAGTTGCGTTCTTTAAAAGAACTTTCATAGTTTATCTTTATTTTCATGAATCATGTATAGAGGTAAGTGTAACAGTTTATGAAATATAATTTTTTTAAACCGGAATATTCTTTTATGCTAACCCTGTATATTTATTTTGTTGTAAAACAACATAGACTTTTTTAAAAGACATAAAAATATGTTAAAACAATTTTTCACATCATTTATTAATAAAGAATTAGTTCAGTCTTCCAGTTCAAACACATGTTACGTTTGAATAAAGTACGAAAAATCTAACACTTTACAGTCCAGCTACAGTGACTAATGTTTGTATAATTACTATAATTTTTCAAAAAAAAAAATGGAGTTTTGTATCTTGTGATTAGCCGAAGACCAGCTTATTTTTTTGATTGTCAATAATATTACGTTATTCTGACACTATCCACCTACAAACTAAGATAATCATTTCGCTTGTTTCCTTTTTAACACGCTTTTATTAGCTTCACCTGTATGTATGTATGTATCTTGTAACGGAATCTTGCAGCTCAAATTTCGCCCACTTCCTGCGACCGGATTCTTTTGAAATTTGGCACGCGACCTCAGACAATGCAATATTTTATAATCAAATAAATTAATTAACTTTTTTAATTGTTAGTTTCCTCCAATTTTAATCAATATTTTGGCATAAATTTAACAATGTGAAAAAGGAAAAATTTAAAAAAATACATTAAAAAATGCTTGTAAAAATTTTAAAATATCTACAAAAACCTTTAATTTTTCTGCATCAGACAAAATTTTGTTCCAATATTCCAAGGTAATTAGAACATGAAATATAATTGTTTTTAACTAATTTCATGCCAAAATTTAGGTGAGCCTTCAATTGGAAATTCATTGCTGATAAGACCATTTTTGAACAAAACTTTTATTCAAATGCATCTCAAATTTTCAAAGTAATATACACTGCTGTCCAAAAGTTAAGCATAATTCATAAAATGCGAGAAAAATCTGTAAATTTTCGTAAAATTATATAAAGTTACTTATGGAGATTCATTGGTTGAAGAAGAAACAATATGTTTATGCAAAATAGTATAGTCGATGGTGTCATGCGCGAATTAGGTGCGCGTTTCGGAATGTGGATAAAACAGCTCGCACGCTTTAGAGAGTTCAGGTGCGTTTCATGCAATTGCTGTACCAAGAAACATTGGATCTGGTGAAACAGAACTAATAATGGCAAAGACGCCAATTGGACATGTTTTGCGAAAGGAAGAATCGTTGGAATGCTAGAGTCTGGACGATCACAAACTGAAGTGTCTCATATTCTTAATGTGCCTCACTGTGTAATCTCGAGACTGTGGCAGAGGTTTTCAAATACGGGAGATGTTACCCGCCGACCAGTACCAGGTCGACCAAGAGTCACAACTGCAAGCCCAGATCGTTTTCTGGCAATTTCGGCACGACGTCATAGGGACAGCTGTGCGAGAGAACTGGGTTCGGCGTTCAATGCCGTCACAGGAATAACAATTTCGAGGCAAACTGTTTACAGGAGACTCAATCATGTCGGTCTGTATGCCAGAAGACCAGCAGTTTGCATTCCTCTCACATCAGCGCATAAACGCGCTCGTTTAAACTGGAGCTTGCAACATCGGCATTGGAGTCTGGGACAGTGGGCTAATGTGATGTTCAGTGATGAGTCCCGCTTTACTCTACAGGGTGATTCTCGTCAGGTAACAATCTGGAGAGAAAAGGGAACTCGTTTCCAACCGCAAAACATAAGAGAAAGACATCACTTTGCGTCAGCAGGGGTAATGGTGTGGACGGGCATTATGTTGGATGGCCGCACCGACCTCCATATTTTTGAGACAGGCTCAGTCACTGGTCAAAGATACAGAGACGAGGTTCTTGAGCCTTATTTTCGCTTGTTTCGAGGTGCTGTTGGTCCTGAGTTCATATTCATGGACGATAACGCGCCATGTCACCGAACAGCTGTGGTCGATGACTTCCTCGAATCAGAAAATATCCAGCGAATGACGTGGCCTGCGAACTCCCCTGATCTGAACCCCATTGAGCATGTCTGGGATATCCTCGGTAGACAACTTGCAACCCGTTCGACCCCGCCAAGCTCCGCTCCGGAGCTATAAAGAGCTCTCCAGCATGCTTGGAACTGTTTAAGCCCACAACTCATACACCACCTCATAGAAGGTATGAGTAATCGTTGTGCAGCGTGCCTGGAAGTCAGAGGTGGCCATACACACTATTGAACTTCAGCATCGTCTTTTAAAGAAAAATTTTTGTGCAAAGACTAAACTCCTCATATGCCTAATTTTTATTCAAACTATTTTTTGGGATGATAAAAGTAAATATTACCGTTTTTTTGAGTAGTTTCCTTATTTTGTAACCGTGTTGCACACGCATATCACGTTTCCCCCTATTTCGATGTATATTTCTCACATTACTCACATAAATAACAATTATGCTTAACTTTTGGACACCAGTGTAAATATGATTTCCGCAAACATACATCGATGACTCACAGTAGCTTCCCATCGGGGTGCCCTTGTCTTAACTTTAAGATATTACCTTGCACTCGTTTTATAAATAATTTCGTCAATTAAGTCCCAATCTGATTCAAATTTTCATATACCGCACAAAAAAAAAAAAAAAAAAAAAAAAAAAAAAAAACTTTGCCTGATAATTCTCCAACATAAGACTAAAAAACAGAAAAATAAAATAATAGTTTTAAAAACTAAAAAAACACGCTTTCGTAGCAAAATGAACTAAAAAGTGAAAAATAATCTTTGGAAGATAGTAGTTGACCAATCACTTAATTTTAATGCAATACAAAAAAGCGTGGTGGGAGGGGGGCTTATTATCAGTTGTCTTGAATTTCTTCCATTTGTTGTTCAAGCAAAAATGTAAATAGACAGCACCCCACGCTTTTTTGTATTACATTAAAATTAAGTGATTGGTCAACTACTATCATCCAAAGATTACTTTTCACTTTTTAGTTCATTTTGCTACGAAAGCGTATTTTTTTAGTTTTTTAAACTATTATTTTTTAAATTTGAGGTTATAATTATTGAAATAAAAAACGTGCGTTTGGGGAAAGCGGGTATAGGTTTTAATCATATATTTATTTATAATTTCTTGAATCGTGTGTTGACTTAGATTTTTTATTTCAGTAGAAAAAATATAACTTTAAAAAGTTATTTTTTAATATGGCAATTAATTAGTCTATTAATTTTATCAGTTATTTCTTTATGTTTTATAAACAAATGTGTTGACTTTAAATTGGGTAAGTAAAACTTTTTTATGTATTTTTTTTAAATAATGGCAGGTAGCTAGTCAACTATTTTAATCATTTATAACTTCATATTTGATTGACAACTGTACCAAATCACAATTAGTTAAACTTACCCGCTTTGAGCTCCCTGAAGCGGGTTTTTCAAATGTTTGTAAAGTTTAATAATGAATAAATATTGAGTTTGAAAAATTACAAAAATCACATTTTATTTTGAAGTTCAAGAACCCTGCTAGGAAATAAAACCGAAATTGTTGCGATAAAAATCCAAAAACTACAATTTTTGATCGTTCTTCGAAAACCTATACCGCTTTGGGCACCCTCCCCTATATCTGGATTTTTTACGTCAAAAACATTTTTACGTTGATTGTACTTTTATGTTCCTAAAACAGGTACAATAGGGTGGTTCAAAAATACAAGTGAAAAAAAAATGTTTCTCCTAGATAACAGGACACCCCTCAATATTTTTAGACTTGTGGATAGTTATATACTGAAAGAATTTTAGCTTCCTATTTCAATTGAAAGAGGGTGCTCAATCCCTCCCCAAACTTTATAAGTAAGGGGGGGGGGGTTAAAAATAACATTGAACTGAAAAAACAATGCTGTATATTAACATATTACAATATACATGAGTAATATGCATATACATTGAAATAAAATAATTATTTACAAAAATAAACAGCTGAGGAAATTAAATGTTTCTAAATTTGTGACATTTTCTAAGCTACGCTAATGTTAAATTAAGGAGTCATTGAGTACCCTCTTAAAATTTGAGTAAGAAACTAAAACTTTTACAGCATAATACTATTAGTGAGTCCAAAAAAAAAAAAGGGGGTGTCCCGGACCCTAACCTAAAAAAAGGTTTTTTGAACTACCCTAAGGTACAATTAACTCTAAAATCGATTTTTGTTTTTTAACGATGTTCATCAGTAATATCCATCTTCTTGAAGGTTTGAAGGTACACGAGCACCGTTGATGATGCGGTGTGGTTATATTTAAAGTTATTCAGTTTAGATAAAACATGGAACTAGTCCTATTAGACCGTGTGTCACTGAAACTAGTATGTACATTAGTATTGTGCTTCTCAACCTTTTTGAATTTACGGCACACTTGAGAATTGACTCAGTACTTGCGGCACACTGAACTAAATTTTATATGTCAATGTAGACCAGAGGTTCTCAAGCTTTCAGACATTGCGACCCTCTTTTTAGACTACGTATTTTGGCGACCCCCTAAAGTTTTAACTCTATCTAAACCATAAAACAATACCTAAAAACTGCCCAAATGGTTAAGTTTTATCTTTAGAAACACAAGTAACGAGTAAAATGAACAGGAATTTTTTTCTCCTTAATTATTTTTAATAAGATACAGTAGTAGACCTTACTGATTTTATAATCTTGCAGTAGATTTATGTCAGTTATTGACCTTGCGCTCCTTTAAGTTCTATAATAGCACGCAGTACGAAAAAAACAGCAATAGATTAGTTTTCTTTAAACTTTTCTTCCACATCTCGTGACTCCTCTGGGGGTCCATTTGAGAACCCCTGATATAGACAATGTGTTCATTATTCACAAGTCAAGGCAAGAAAGAGAGGAAAATAGCTGTTCCATATGGATAAAATAATTATTCTTTTAATTATTTCAGTTTCTTTAGTTCAATATGAATTTTAAAGTTAATTACGGCCAGCAAGTCCCAAATTTTCTCTTAATACGACTGAGACACTTGTGTCTGCCTTGAGGGACAGTGGCGTTTTTTATCAGTTCTAGGTTGGTAAGAGCTACACGAAGTTTTTAAATTGAAGATCTAGACATGATATTTTGGTTTTCTTGAACAATGTCAGTGCTAAGATTCCCACATCACAAAATATATGTTTTTTTTAAATGGCTACAGTAACAGCTCATGAATAACGTGATCAGAGATTTTTATATACTCTTTTTACTCACAGCCAATATGGTTTAAATTGCACTTTGCTGAAGTGGTCGTTCTTGAGGTTTATGAATTTTTCTCATGCCTTCAAAGTAAGTTCCTTGCTGAGGGGCCAACTGAGTCTATTGTTCTATGCCAGCCAAAAGTAGTGCTTAAACTTAGTTCTAAATCATGGCCAAATCAATTTCCTGCCACTACATTCAATAGCTTTTCGTTCAGAATGTGTGTAGTTGATTTGTTTGAACATGAACAGTGAGCCAAGATCTCATTTCTTTTTCCACAGCTGAAGTTTCAATTTACTTTTGAACCCGTTTAGCTTGTCCAACACAAGTTGTCCCCCAACTCATACATCCTTGGCTGCACTTTACTTCTTAAAAGCCAGCGAACTTCCGAGTGAAAAAACAAGGAGGGGTGATCTGCTCCCATCTCTTCAGAAAGTACAATGAAATTATAAGAATTAAGTTGTCTTAATTGTATATGAAGTTGATGATTTTTACGGTTCAACTATGACTGACGTCACCTTATCTGGCATATTTTTTTCCAGGTGACAGCATTTCAACATTTGGATTTTGATTTTTCACGTTCAACCTGAACCCTCCGACTTTTCCGGTCACTGCAACTGCTCCATCACTGCAAGCGCTTGTGCAGTTGTAACATTAGATCCTAGTGCTTTTTATGTGTTATGTCCCTCAGAATATTTCATCATCAGTTGCAAACTGAGAAAATTCTTTGGGTAGTTCTCAAAAGGTGGGAGCAAACACAGACTTCAACTTTGAAGTTTCAACACCAAATAACTTTCATTTTAATTAACTCTAAAATTTTTGAGGTAAATTATAATGCTGTATAGAGACAAGAATTGACATAAATTATGGGAAAAAAGCTCTTTAAATGCCCTTAAAAAATATTTTTTTGCTAAATGGCACAATTTTGGACATACCAAAACGTTAACTGAGCAAATGTACCATTAAAAAAAAATTTTTTTTTAATTATTTCCATACGTTTCAAAAAAAAAAAAAAATTAAAGGCATGAATCTTACACTGAATAATTTTTTGTTAATATTTTACACAAATAACAAAAGTAAAGACAGATTATTTACTTTGTAAACGATTTTAGAAAAAAGTAAGTTTGAAATTTGATGCATGTCCAAAAGTTACGATCTTTACAATGCTATTATTTGAGAACTAAGTATATGATGTTTTCGTTTTAAAGGTATTTATCGATCCTCAGAATCAGTTTTTAATTGTTTAAAAGTGTTTTCATAAGCTTTTATGCAGTATCTTAGAAGAAAAATAATTTTTCTTAAACATACATGTGAGATGTCCAAATGGCGTTACGATCTTGACGCCGATAATTCGGTCTGTTTATTTATAATTTTTTTATAATCCACCGTCTTCTAACATCCATAAAAAAGATTATTATGATGTTATCTTCTTTAATCCATAGGTGTTTTGCATAATTAATACGTTACACATTGAACAATACATAAATTACAGTAGAAACATGGCTGTTTATGATCGAACGAAAGCCATTTTGCGCGAAAATCGCCAAGCAAACCTCCGTTGGCGACAACACAGTATACGATAAGCTAAAGGTTACCAGAGGGGGATTCCAGTTTGACAAATGTAGTTAATCGTCAGCTGCACCAGTTTTGGCGACTTTATCACCTGCACTAGCAAATTTTTTTTTCCCGCCGCTTTTATTATTTTAGAATTTTTTTTTTCTCTTCTTTCTTTTGGAAACATAATTTAACGATCTCCAAATAGAAATACGAATTTCTTTTTTCAATAATTTTTTTTAGACATCGTTTTAATTCTTATGACATTAGAAAATATATTCATTATTAAAACTGATGTATTTTTTTACATTCTTTCTTAAAGCATATTTTGTTTATTTTTCCTTTAAAAATATATATGTCGTATTTATTTGTCTCTATTTTTATTCCTTATTTGTCCCAAAAAATCAAACTACAAGTTTGTATAATTATTTCCATGAAGCTTTTTTCTACCTTTCATCAACTTCTTCAAAATCATTCCAAAACTTTTTTATATGTAAAGAGCAGTATGTATAGCCATTCAAGTACTTCATTACTATCCTCTTTATCATTAAATTGCAAAATTCAAAAAGTAGTAAATAAAATTTTCATTGGAAAAGTTAAAAATCAGATTAACAGTTGTCAAAAATGGTGAAACTTACATTATGATGATGTCCAAAATCCGTTACCTACAGGACAACAATGTCCAAAATCTGTTACCTACAGACTGCTAATTTAATTTGCTAATTAACAATTTTTACAAATACCTGCTGTCTTTTCATGTTCATATATTGTGTTCTAGGTATGCATACTATAGAATAAAAACAAAATTGATATCAAGTTCGAAAATTTTTGAAATTGCTCAAAGTTAACTTTTTTGTTCCCACCTTTTGAGAACTGCCCCTTTGCAGAAAATATAATGATCTTGAATGCCGTCTTCATAGCAAGAGCAGTGCACATTTTATGTCTGTTGATTTATCAACTTGAAATAAAAATATTCCAGCTAGCTGTAGCTCTTCAACCAATGTTTTTTTAATGTCACTCATCATGTGATTAATTTGTCACCTGGTAACATCGTCTGGAATTGGCACGCTGACCACCTCATATACTGAATCGGAACCTATCGTTCCCGATATGATTTCTTTACAAGATGGAAAAATTAATGTTTCACCGTTGGTATGCAGTTTTCAATGCAATTTAGCAATTAACTAAACTAGCAACATTCTATCCTATCTCCTCTTGCGCAGGTAAAATATATCTCTGTTCTTCGTTTTTCTACAACTCCGAAAATACCCTGGTACACCAAGGACTTTACCGTGGCACACCGATTGCGAAGCACTGCACTAGTATGCGTCGCTGAAACTACATGTAAACTCAAAACTGGGCAGAGCCCAGCAAGGGAACCTTCCGTGACGCCATAAGTGCCATACCGTCTGTGGCAACTATACGACTTCCGACCATAGATCCCAGCCAGGGGGCGCTACGCGGACTTCCCGGACAGTAAAACTTAAGAGCATCGCTATGAGGTAGGGTGATGTGGAGAACAGAAAAGTATGTACTATAAGAAATAAAGAAATACCTTTGCTCAGAGAAGTAAAAGGAAATCAGCAAAGTTTCATCGCACAAAATCAACAGATTACTGCATACACGTATTTCGATGTTTGGATTATGGGAAAAATAAATCTGCAGTACAAAATAATAATTAAAAGTTCGACGGTAGGTAGTGATTTTCATTTGAACAAGGGAGCATAGAAAGGGTGCTGCAAAAATACGGCAGTCAATTCTATAAAATCACTCATCTCCATGCCTTTCAATAAGACAGATCGAGTGACTGATCAACTTATTTTGTCAGTAGAGCAGTACTTTTATAAATTCTGCCGTGGGAAGGTAAAGAGCAGAATCTGCAGAAATAAGTTTTGGATTCCATAATAACAGTAGGGAAATGTAATTTTACTTTTTTTCGTGCCTTATTTTTAGCGGAAACCAAATAAGCAAGCTTGCACAGAAAGCTAAACTACTATGCGGCAAAATTGTACTGAAGGAGGTTCTACGCTTAGAAAGGCTTACGAAAATGACCTGCGTCGGAAGTATTTGAATAAGATTTCTAAATTTTTAAAAGATTGGAAATGTATGTTATTGCTAGAAAAAGGACGGTTGTCTTTTGATGGTTGTCTTTTGACCAGCTCTCACATTCGATGGGTTGAAAATAAGCGGACAACCTTAAGATTACTTTCCGTATAAAAAATGAAAATATTGAAAAGTAAATTATTTATGATGTTACATACTTGTGTGAAGAGTAGCACATGGCTATTAGTGCTGCACCTGGAACTTGAGCTACAGCGTAACCCCAATAATATGCAGAATCTATAGCATCGATATCATCAGCTGTCCAATTCACTGACATTGGAAGAACAATCTGGAAGATGAACATACTGTATCAGTAGTTAAATGATTTAGTAACGAGTACGAAATAACCAGAAATTAGCATAACAATATCATCAAGTCTTTTGTGTACCCCGGGCTTACATTTTTGTGACTTCTTGTTGTGAAGATTTTTAATGGATTACGTCTATAAAGAATCCGCAATAGAAGGCTCACACTTGGTAAACCTATGATTGCAATTTTCAACCATGCTTTCGGCATTCTATTATAAAACAACAAAGAAAGCCGAAGAAGTAACAGTAAGTGTATGTATCTTATTGTAAATCGTCTGTTAAGAATCCCCGGTAAGCCTATGATTGCAATGGCATCGTTTCCAAAATTTTAAAAATATTTTTTTCTGAAAGAACATGCTTAAAAACATACGATCTAACTATTTTTTAAATAATTTGTTTAAGTTTAATATATTTAAAAAATTACTTAAGTCGGTGCGCTTTTATGGTTTACATTTCTTGCCGATGACATCACAAATGATGAAATGCCATTCTGTGTAGCCATTCACAGAGCAAAATATTTAATTCGCATCTTTACTCACGTGTATTGACAACGATATAGTTGATAGCAAGCATAGAGCGCAATTTTAATTCGCTTTTTGATTATCATAACGTGGAAACGCGGTACAAAGATGCGCCAAAGAGCCTCATTTGTGACGTCATCAAGACAACGCCTTATTCGAAAAATCGGACAGTTTAAAAAATTAATTAAAAAAATAACTGTTGGGAAAATGAAAGAATTTTCTGGGTCCATGTTTTTTTTTTTTTGCTTATTCTATCAATTTCAATAACTAAAAGTGCTGCTTTTGACTGGAGGAAACAACACCATTCGCAAACATGCTTTTGGCATTCCATAATTTTAAAAAAAAAGTATAAAATTAAAGAACTAACAGATAGTGTATGTATGTTATTGCAAACCGGCTATTAAGAATCGTCATAATAGAAGACCCACATTTAGTAAGCGTATGATTGCAATTTGCAAGCATACTTTTGGCGTTCCATAGTAAAAAGCGTAGAAAACCGAAGAACTAGCAGACCTATCTTATTGCAAACCTTCTGATACTTAATAAAGGTATCTTGATGTTTAAAAAAAACCTGATTAATACATAACTTTACGGCCTGGAAAATAATTACTACACTTTCACTGCTTTAATATTGGGGGCTGAGAATTTCGTGTGGTAACTTCATGAAAATGAATCATACCTTTTTTTCCTCGTGTGTCATTACGTAAATATTTATCAACATGACACCTATGTCCATGCACATCCACCCTTTGATGAAAAAAGCAACAAAACACAGGATGGCCATGAGGTATCGTCTTGGCATTTTCCACCACGAAAGCTGAAGCAGTCTCCTTCTTCGGAAAAATGATGTTGGCTCGATCGAATCATCATTCAGCCTTCGAACAACGTCTGGACTTGGATTATTATCTCCTTTTAATTCACTCATAACCTGAAAAGAGTGAGGCAAATACGTTCATTATCACAGCTTATAGAGCATAACAATTGTTTGCCATTTAGCAACAAGTCAACTCAGCAAAGCATCCAAAGTAATGCTGACAATCTAATCTTGCAAATCCTTAGGTCTCTGAATCGTTCTGTAAAGAATCTTCCGATTTAAGATGCAATTGCAAAACTTTTTCGAATAAAACAGATTCAATTGAACAGTTTATCATTTTTCTTATTTATTTTTATGCATTCTTTCTTAAGTATGAGTTATTTCCCTGCTTTGGAAATAATCAGAAAAAATAACTGGTCCAATGAACCTATAAGCATAAAGATTCGCAAATATTATAACTGGTAAACTTTACACGAGACGTTGTTTAACATGAAATGTGTTTCTACATAAATGTATAACTATTTTATTAACCCCTTAATTATTTTTCACAAAATCTTCAAATTGTAGATATTTCACTCGTATGAGAAAAATGTACCTGAATTTAACTAAACGAAATTGCTGTAAATGTAAGAAGGAAAATTTTAAATATGTAAACAACATGAGATTTCGTAACTGACGATGATCTACCACTGTTACCACAGACTACTTAATTCGATTTCACGGTGGCCCGTGCTTTATCTGCACAATATAAAACAACATCCTTTATGAAAATTAAATGTTTGTCAATACTGCTATTAATTTTGTTACAAATACAAATTCAAAACACCAATTATTGGAATACAGCATTATTGTCAATCCCTATAGCATGTTTTGGCAAGTCCTGTTGCCAAAACATGTTAATATACAGCCGAACTCACTTATAGCGGCCCCTGTTGTAACGAAAACTCGGATTTAGCGAGGAAATAAAAAAAATTTGGATGGTACAATGTTAAGTCAATGGGAACAAAACTCGCTTTTAACGAGCAAACCCGCTTAAAGCGAATAATATTTTTGTATTTCATGAAATGTCTGTTGAGTTCCTTATCAGAAAAGGTTACTCTATTTTCGAAAAAATTCTATTAACATTTTGAATTCGACCGCAAGTTAGAAGTAAGACATAAATCATCAGAACAAGTGCTGACACGGCTGCCTTTTTTTTTTTTAATTTGTGTAGTAGAGCACAGTTAAAAATTATATATTTATTTAAAGAATATTATTGTTTCCGAGATATTTTTCCGGGGGGGGGGGGAGGGCATTGTAGTTGAAAGTCAAGAGAGAGGGGGGGGGGGAATTCTGTTTTCTTTCTTTTGTTCAGATTCCCTTATTCTAACGGAAAGTCTTTTATTTAGAAAGTTCTTTGTTCAAAAATATTCTCTCTACAAAATAAAACTCGGTAGTTAACTTTCAAGTCGAAAAACGGAATACGGCCGAACTTCATCAATGTGAAAGGTATAGATACGTAGGGGAGGGAATGTTTGCGTTTACCTGCATTGCATTGCACCCCGAAGCCCCCCGTGCCTACCGCGTTAGGGCTGTCAACTATTGGCCTATTTTTTTCTCATAACCGCCGTGTTTTTACAACAAACATAACTTATATAAACCCGCATTATAGACTTATTATATTATTCTTTGCCCCTTTTTTTAGAAAAGGATCTTCCATATTGTCTTCAGAAGTCTCATTTCTTCAAAAATCGAATTTTCCGATTATTTGTTTGTTTTACGATTGTAAAAGAACTATTGAATCTTCGTTTCTGGTTTACATGAAAGTCAATTAAATTTATTGTAACAGCATATCCAGTTTTTTTTCTTGCAGAGTATGAATTTCTGTCGATATTTGATCTGAAATGTGATCAAATACGTGGAATGGAATGTTTTACCTTTTTTTTTAGTATTGTTAATTACCTGGAATTGCGAATTTCCCAACAATTAAAATCACGCGAAATACGCAGACGACAGCCTATTACGATTTATCTTTCTCATTGTTGTATTAATAAAACTATTTTTATTCGCACAAAAATAAATAAATAAATAAATAAAAAAAATCAGCCCATCTTGGAGCAATTGGCGCCAAAATTGAACCAACTCCTATTTACATGTAGGTTCACATTTATTCCAAATTTCATCCAGAACGTAGCATTACTTCTTGAGATACAGCACTCGCAACGAAAAAAAAAACATTTGATTGCACCACCTCTTTTTCAGTTATTGACATGAAAATAGAATCAGCTCTTGTACCCTTTAAGAATCTAAGGGGTACTTGTCGATAAATTTTTGTCGAATTCCGTTCATTATTTCTTATTACCACAATTGACGACAAAAAAGTTCATAGCTCAGCCCCCCTTTGAGCCATTGACACCACAATTGAATAAGCACCTATACAAGTTAGGGGCAATATATTAACCGAATTTTGTTTGATTCCGCCAGTTACTTCTTGGGGAATAGCAGCAAAACTCAAAAAATGTTCCATTGCTCCACCTCTCTTGAATGAATTCACGCCAAAAACCAATGAGCACAATTTCACATAGGGACACATATCGTCGCTTCAGAGCAACAGTAAGATATCTTAGCGTTATTTCTGAGATAAGATACTTACTGTTGCTCTGAGGCGACGACATGTGTACCAAATTTCGTTTGATTTCATACGGTAGTGTTTGCTGCAGAGTGGCCACAAAAAACCGGTTACAGACATACGGACACACACACAGATAGACATTTTCCAAAAATGGTCAAAATGGATTCAACACACCTCAAAACATTCGAATCCTTCGAAATTCGAAAATTTGCACGAATCCAAAACTTTCTTCTATGTATTAGAAGAAGTAAAAATATATAAAAATTATAGAAGAAAGTAAAAAGAAATGGAAATCCTCTCTCAGTTCATTTCTAATTTCTTAGCGTTTCTAGACCCTGTACAGATGCTACTGAACCTGGGAAATCAATCTCATTACGACGAACCAAATGCCGATCTTGAGTTCAATATCATAGAAAATGACTTGACAACGTAAAATATATTTTATCCTAGCATGGATACCAGTCCAGAAAGTGTCTTAATGTTGACTGACTCGGGAATCACACAAGTTTAGAAAATCAAATATAGCACTTACCTTCTTTAAAACTCTGATTTCTACTGAAGAAATAAACAAGAAGTCACCGCCGTTGAAATTCTGAGGCGGAAGAACTTTAATGCGCGATTAGGAACTTCCGCAATTACTTCCTTTCGTCCACATTATGAAACGACGATAACTTTTAGGCTTGAGGTGGAACTAATACTCGAAAATTATAATACACTTATTGCTCATAACACATTTAATAATTTTCTTTAAGACGTTTCTGGAAATGTTTACCCAAGTCGTATAAATTTGCTACCGTTTTCAAAGAGCGGCAATTTTGAGGATACAATACATGACAGGGGAGATTGGTAATATGAATGGGACATTTTTTTCTATTATTTTTTTTAAAACAGTTCTGTTGTTCGATTTTTTTTAAATGCACTACAAAATTTCATTATATATTCAACATCATATAAAACAAACATTTGGATTACTAAATGTCTTTCTACTTCTTGAAACCAGAAATTAAGACTACATTCAGAGCCTGAAAAATATTAACAATTTTTGATGTCAAAAAATAAAGTTTTAGTGTCGTTGTTTGAAATTATCCTGTAGACATTCATGTTCAAAAAAAATTAATATTTCAGTATAACCTTTAAAATAAAATAAAATATTTTCCACACATGTTCTTCATCAAAAGCTTTTCCAACAAAGTTTGATTGAAGCAAATCCGTCTTTAGGTTTAAGATCTGTATTTGCTTTAAATTCCTCCGTGGAAGCTAATGTTAATTTTTTTTTTTTTAATGTTCAAAATTGAATGAAAATTTTTTGAAAGTTCTTGCCGAGATCTTCAGAGTAAAAAAAAATGTTCGAATTGGATTATTCGCTCAAAAGTTATTAGTTGGAATGTACATACAGGCCGACAGACGCGCATTTTCCCCATCTCAGAATACTACTTTCCAATTTTTAAACATTTATTTAACTATTTCATTTGCTTTTAGCGATATTTTTAAGATGCAGTAAGCATTCTTTTATGCTTTCTTCTTCATTATTTTACTTTTACGGGAAAGTAGGCTTAAAAAATAAAAACCAAATGGATCTCTTTTTGAATAAATATTAACTTTAAAACCTGTTCCCACACTTACTTTATTCTATCAATAAAAAATTCCGTTATTTTCAGATCACACTAAAATTTAACTGTACATCCCACGATATTTTTTCCTCAGTGGATTAATTACTTTAGCTCTTTTCAGTGTTTTTAGATTGCTCAGATCTTTTTCCTTATAATTTATTTATCTTGTTTTGGTTGAAATGCTGCATTTAACACCCTTGAAATGCTGAGCACATTTACTAGTATTGTATATTTGAATCAGACTGTTCTTACTCCCCCTTAAGTGGTGGCATCCAATCATGAATCTCAAATATCTTGTGAGACTTTCAGCTTCTTCTTTTGTTATGGATATCCCTGCGTAAATTGGGGTGAATATTCTACTAAGCACGTGTAAATTTAGTAGAAGCATTAAATTCATTTAAGTAATCAAGTTTAATTAATATGAGCAGCTGAATTTGAGCACAGCTATTACTCCGTCAGCCAATTTTGAAGTCAAGCGTAAATCTTTCTTCAATTACAAGGAATTTTACTGTAATACCTTTGTATACCTTTCTTAAACTTTACTTTAATACATTTGGGTGATTCTTGTGAAAATGCTACAAATCTTGAAAAAGGCCTTGCATTTTTTTTAAATCAATTTTAATAATTTAAACCAATTAATATTTTTTTTAACGTTGATTCTCTATTTTCCTATTCGAACTAAACTGTTTCTGTCTTTGCAAGCCAGGATACCTCACCCTCGATACTTTTTTTTTATTTTAACAACTTTCGTTTGACTTTGAACATTTTAAAAAAATGTTAATACTAGGGCCAATCGGGTGGTTGAAATCATAAATGAAGCTTCGTCTAACAAGTGGATTTGCTTCGAACAAACTTTAGTGTCAAGAGCTTTTCGCGCAGGAAATGTACAAAAAGGGTTGTTTGATTTTGTCGATTCATACCATTTGTTTACATCTTTCTAATTTCAATTTATGTCAAAATGTTGGACATTTTATGCCTTCCCTTGAAATTACAGGTAAAACAAATTAATTTTTACTCATGAAATTTCCAAAACTGTATTTCATATTCCTTCCAAAACCGGTTTTGATTATAGAAAATTTCATAATAATGCAACCTGGATGCAAGAAATAAGTCTCTTGGCACAAAATAAATCAATAAGGTAACTGTTTATGCTAAAAGTCGCAAGCTATGAAACGAAAATTTAAAGAAAACTGAACGTGAAGATTAAGACCCAAAACGCTATTCTGCCGTAGGCAGGTAAACGGCAGTATCTGCAGCAAGGGCGCCCATATGGGGGGGGGGGGGCAAGTGGGGGCTCAAGTACCCCCTGGAAGTTAGAACTTCCTTGCTCTTTGTATTTTTTTCTTTGCAAAAATGTAAAAACACTTCCTTTCCAGCCTTTTTCCAGCCATGGTTATTAAGAATGTCAAATTTTAATGCTCTAATCTGTACTGAAATCGGTTTCCATGGAGAAAATATCCTCCTAAACCATGGGGGAAATATCTGAGACCCCCCCCCCCCTAAAAATTTGCAAATGGGCGCCTATGATCTGCAGTAATGATGAGCTTTCGAGATATTTGAAGAAATATTTGTTGGATTCACAGTAGTAACAACAGGGAAATGTTAGAATTAGACTTTTTTTCGTACATTTTTGTTTTCAGTGGATACCAAATAAACAAGCTTGTACAATAGAACTAACGTACAATAGATGACAAAAATGCAAGAAACTGAAAAATGAAAAAAATGCAGTTACTACCTTTTACCAGCCCACTGCATTATTGGTGTAGGTAGGTCAAGATGGAAGTCTACCAAACGCAAAAATAAACTTTAGGGCCGTATTTTAGGGGTGAGTTTTTATGGTTCAAACCTTAGAGCAGGAATTAGTAACTGGAGGGAGCAAGTTCAATCATTGGCTTAGGAAATGCTGTGGCAAAGATCTCAAGTCCCGTGGTTCAACTTCAACGAATGAGAAGACACTTTTTACATGGAGCAAGTGGGAGAAACCCGATTTCTTCCAATATGTAACTTTTAAGTATATCACGTGACTTGAGAACATTGCTTTAAGAATTGAAGTTTTACTCTTTCCATCTTTTATTCTTTCTCAATGGTTCAAACCCCCTCTGAAATTTTTCAAAACTAGGTCTAAAAAATGCTTTTTGTTATACATTTTTCGTTGGAAAAATTATTACAATTTTATTATTCATTTTTTTTTCTTTTTAATTTCACTTAAAAAAACGAAATTATTGTTGAAGAATTGTACGAGCTTTATGCTTTATCTGCAGCATTAACTTTTATTGCAGTTATTACGAACATCCTTTCTCACAAAACAATACTGCATTTTTCTTCCAATTTGAATACCTTATGCTAACAAAATCATCGAAATTCTTTAAATTTGAAAGTACCAAACACTACATTTAACATTTCTTATAACTGTCAAAAATTATGAATTTAAGAAGCATTACTTCGAATGTGTGTGTGTACTCTACACGCATCTATATTTTTAAGTTTTAAAAATACTTCGACTATAGAGGTGAAGAGTACATATCAGATTTCTTTCAGTCATTTAATAGATACGTTATTTTTGCATTTTTTCAAGTTTATACTCCTAAAGTAGCGCCTCTTCATTTAAATAACCTATTGTAAGAAAAATCAATTGAATAGGCAATGAAATAAAATGTAATTGATCATATACACTTCGCAAGAAATGTGTTTGGCAAATCCTTCCCCAAAACAAAAGCCAAGTTACAGCCCTGGCTTGAATTAACTTTGATTTTGGCGATGTATTTTCATGATATACAAGGACTTGTTTTTCACGTATTTATTCCCCCAGACGATCAATTTCCTAAACTTAGCCGCCACATAGTCTCCCAATCTCCAAATAATCACCGAAAATGAATAAAATCATCATATAATCTTTCGAGCATATTCTTTTTTTCTTTGCTAAAATCCCCACCTCCTTACTCTCCTGAAAAGAGAGAGAAAGAGAGAAATTAATTTAAATCAAAGGATGGAATTTTGAGGATGAATGAATGCGCAACAGTTGTTCCAACATTCACTTTTTTTACATTGATGAACTCTAAGAAGTTAAGTGAACTGTTTTAAAAAACGTATAAAGAAAGAAGAAATTTCTAAATTAATTTTAATGAATCCTATTTACTTAAAGTTGATTTTTCATTCCACGAGCAAAAACATTCTATTTTAAGACGAAATAGGAAAAAATGAGAGAACTTTTTTTTTTGAAGTCAAACTTTTTACTAAGAAAGGCAATATTTTAATTAAAGTATAATTATCTCTTATTCTATAATCCTGAAAAACTATAATGCTTTAATCACTCATTAATGTAGCTATTCAAGCATGTCAAACATTAAATCGTTGCTAAATGTCCTTGTTTTTAGAAAATTATTTGAAGAACTGTTACGGAATAGATCAAAAGAACGGATATATTAGAAATTAATAAGTAAGTTTCAATTGCTAAAACACTTAAATTTGCTACTTTTACTATTATTTTTCTATCATTTATAATTTTTTTAAAAAAAATTATATAGTAGTATCAGTTTTTTCAAATTTTTGGGAAACTTAGTCTAATACTAGCGAGCGTCCGCCTCAATTACTGATTATAAACAAAGCTTTTACTTTCAATTTATGAGTTGAATTTCATCGTTGCTTGTAGATGCTCTCTGGTGTACTAAATTCGTTTTAGCTACCAGTTTGTTTGTAAATCTCAGTTTCAAAGAGAGAACATCTGCCTCCAGCTCAGTTATTCACTGTTCCAGACTGATGTGTCCATAGCAAGGACGAAACTGCAGCCTCTGAATGGTTTAACCGAGCTGACGGTAAATTGCATGAAGTTCAACCATGAAGGAGTTGACGTGTGACGTAGCAAAAACAAGAAGGAGAATAATGTCTACGATTAATTAAATCGGTCAAAAGCAAATAAAATAAGTACAAGTTTCAAATGCAGAATACTGGACGGAGAAATCAATTGTTCAACCAAAGTAACACTAGACATTTTTTGCACAGAAATTTAACTCAACAAAAAAATGCAATGTAAATGTTATAATTCACTACAAACAAATATACTGAAAACTGAAAAGATATGAACAGATACCGAGCGATGTCACGCCAGAAATAAAATTACAGGTTTTATTCTACTAATTATGTGAAACGTATTTTTATGGAGGTCTAAACGTTTTGTTGTCAGAAATTGTAGTAAAAAGTTAAGACTGATTAGTTTATTTAAATGCAATTCAATGCTTTTTTTTTGTGTGTGTCCTTTCTTCGGTCTCAAAATTATTTCCCTTCAAGATTTTTTTTTTTTAATCTGACAAAACCTATAATGTAACAAGAAGAATTTTAAAAGATTTATAATAAAACACTAATTTTAATTGTATTTAAAAAATTTTGAAAAAAAAAATAGAACCGACTTCAAAATTGCTCTAAAAAGTGAAAAATAATGTTATTCTTTAAACATTATCGATAATACTTTTAAACATAATGTTTTGAAGTTGGCACAAAAGCAAAAAGTAGAATCCAGTGTAACTATGCTTCGTTCATATTGTTTTCAGAAAATCATCCAAAGTTAGGAACGAAGCATTTATATCCTTACTCAAATCTGCTGTGATCAATGCATAATGTATGTAGTAGTGAAGAAACTGGGTATGTTTAAATTTATAGTTGTAGTTCAGTTATGGCTCGTTTTTACGCCTACTTCAAAAATTATGTTTAAAAGTATTATCGATCGTGTTTATAAAGAATAAAATTATTTTAACTTTTTGGAGCAATTTTGAAGTCGGTTTTATTTATTTATTTATTTATTTTCAAAAACGTTTTAATTTCATTCTTTTTAGTGTAAATGTATTTCAGAAATAGTAAGAAGTTATTACGAAATTTCACCTTATTTTTTTCATAAAAATGCTCCATACTAAAAAAGAACTATAAAAATGCTTTAAACTTTAAGCAATTTCCACTAAAAATTTATCTTTGTCCCTCTCTGGAATTCATTTGTGTGTTAATTTAATTGTAACCATTTATATATTGCATTTTCCCAAATAAATTACATTTCACAAAATACAAATTGCTTGTGATACAATCCTGTATTCCTTACTTAGCCCCGATCATCTGTTATTGGCATAGATGATAACGATAAAAATACAACTTATAGTTGAGGCGAATTTATAGAATAAAGAAATTTACATAGAGAGGCCCCGTCTATGGTAAAAAGGAGATGAAATTGAAGTCGGAACTATGGGATACAGTGGTGCAATAGGGGAATGATGGGCGGGGTTGTGATAACATGGTCGCTCAGCGAGAATAGTTTTTCACCAATATCGCAAAGGGACCGAATAAAGAAGTTGGCGTATTGGTTTGCATTTTAATTCATTTTACAAAGCAATTTCCAAAACGTCCTTCATAAACTCAATTTCTAAGTTTAAATTACCTACCAATTGAAATCCAGTAATAGAATGTTTTGAATCAAAATATATCTCAAGATATTTAGCAAGAAGCTAAGGATCTTGGGATACAGCGGTGCAACTTGTGGCTTCAATTTCTTAGTATAGCGGAGCCTCCCTATGTAATTTCTTTATTCTATGGGCAAACCTAACCTGGTAGCATTGTGAAGGCTAAGCAGATCCTAATCACTGCCATTACCTCGCTTCCAGGTTAGGTTTACCCCCACTATAGGGCAATGACACTGAAGAAACTTGATGTTTGCTTCAGAGAAGCCTTCATTCGAAATTATTAGTACTGTTACTATTAATATTACTGTTGTATGGCCCCAAACTTATGTAACAATGGGTTTTATATTTAATCATTTAATAGGGAAATTGCATGAAATTTACTATATTTTGCCTATAACTCTTTCCTAAAGGCCAAATTTGGTCAAACAAAGTAATGGGACATAAGTTGAGCCATCCTTTATCCATTAAAAAAAGAGTCATCAAAATCAGTTCACTAAGTGAGACGCTGTGAGTGGACAAAAAAAAAAAAAAAAAAAAAAAACATACATACGGTATGAACTGGTGTCAATTTTTATGCTTTTTCGATTGGGAGATTAAATAAGTCATATCTCCAGAGCACCAACTATGATCTGAATCAATTTTTTTTGTAGCATATTTAAATCATTCTCTTTCTATGTAGAAAAAATTAGAAGGGTGTTTTTGTTGTTTTGAAATTCAAAACTTTGTTTTGCAGAAAATACTATTTTCTGCCTTTTCTTCTATAGTTTTCTATTATTTTAAAGTCCTTTTAAGCTTAAAAAAGTCAAAAAACTTTTCAGAACAATTAATACTGAACTCTCAAAGTATAAAAATTGCTTTGTATCAATAGTTAATCGCTAAAAAATGTAAGTTTAAGAACAATGATTCAAAGAATAGTGTAAAAATGATTTTTAATATGGCACTATTTTGCATATTTTTTGACATGAAAAGACAAAAGAAAAAGAAAATCAATTGCTATTGAAAAGTTTGTATAGCACAAACTTGTTTGGATTACGTAACACCTAACGATGATTCTCTACTGTCTGACCACGGATTGTATGGAAAGACAAACATCCGTTTTACAGCCGGAAATGGACGAATCTATTATTTTTTACCGCTATCAGCTTTTGCAGAAGCAGAGTCTCATTCAAATGAGCGGAATATACGCGCAACAAATTTTTACTTTTCCCCCTTATTCACATAGATTCGTCTTATCTGGACATTTGAAAATTCCATGCAATTCGTGGTTGGACAGTACTCTTTCAGTACTCATGAAGCACAGATCTAGATTTCTCTGAAAATTAATTTTGCTGATTGAAGTATATTTTAAAATCTCTTTGAAACTTATTCAAAAATTGATAAAAATTCTGATTTACTCATCTTTTGATACAAAGGAAACGTGTTCCATCTGCCATCTTTTTAAAGAGACAAAAGATATTGGAGGACATTTTGTGAGTTATTCCGCAATCTTTATCTTTATCTTTACTAATAATAAAGCTGAAAGTCTCTCCGTCCGGAGGATGTCTGGATGTCTGGATGTCTGTAGGATGTCTGTGACGAGCATAGCGCCTAAACCGTTCGGCCGATTTTCATGAAATTTGGCACAAAGTTAGTATGTAGCATGGGGGTGTGCACCTCGAAGCGATTTTTCGAAAATTCGATGTGGTTCTTTTTCTATTCCAATCTTAAGAACAAAACTATCATGAGATGGACGAGTAAATTACGAAATCATCATAACGTGGAACTGTAACATGGGCACAAGCCAATTGGCGAGATATGAAATTATCATAACGTGGAACCGTAACATGGGTACAAGCCAACTGGCGAGAAAATTCACCATACATTATTTGTAAATATACAGGCGAACCAAAAGACCTTTTGATTTTTCTATTACGGGCAAAGCCGTGCGGCTATCACTAGTAAAGAAAAAAACAGGTTGAGATATCTTTTAATTGAATTAAAAAATAGAGTAAATTTTCGAAATAAATGCAGTTGGCTCAAGCGTGCCTTTCATTTCCCATTTCACAATCGACAAAAGCTTATGTGTCGATTCGCTTTCAAAGCGCAAGAAGAATGATGTTTGTATAATGTTTGTATAACAGTATTTTTTGCATTATTAACATAACTTAACACTAGAAAGACGGCGTTTGGCGTACACCTAGAAAGACTAGCAGCGGTCACTTTGACCGCCATACTTAAAAGATTGGAAATTTCCTCCTTTCGGGATTTTTAAATATAGAAAAGATTTGTTTCAACATTTCAGAGTTTAATTTAATAATTTAATCGTAATATAGTCTTCAAATAAGTTTTAGATAGCTTTTTTTTTTTAATTTTATGTTCGATCAAGTGAAATACACATGCTTTACACAATTGGCATTGAGAAAGAGCAAATTAGTACAAAAAAGAGGAAATTTTCCTAGCATGTAATAACTAACGAGTACTATAATCAACCATGCATGTGTTTGGTTTAAAAAATATGTAAATATCGCAAGATATCGTACATTACTATCTTTTACAGTATTTCGAAATACTTATGTTATCACGCCACCTGTATATTAGCCATTAATATTTTTTTTTTCGGCAATCAGAACAAATGCTCGTAGATTTATTTCCGCATAGTTTAATTTCACACTATCTTAATATTTTTCCTGAGGTAGATACTCATTTATATGCAGCAAAATTGATCAGTTGAGATGACTTGGAGTAAATTGGAGAAATAGGAGTTCTGTTTTTGAAAATTTCCCCTTTTTTTCGGCGTCTGACCCTTTTCCCTTCTTTTTATATTTTGAGCATCAGTTTTTATTAGCGAGGTTTCTTCTGATTCTAACTCAGAAGAACAATTCTTTTTTGCAAATCTAGGCTCCGAAAAATATTCGCAATAAGCTCATGAAAGCAAACTATACCCATCGCTAGGAATATATTTCTCTTCAGATAAGTCAGACTCAGACTGCTCATTCGAACCATAATCTGTTTTAGATAAATCTGCAACAGCTTCAGGAATTAATGTTCCTATAAGTTTTGCTTGTCAACGGTTCTTCTCGACATCATGAAGATAATTATGTGACTGAGCACTTCATTATCACCGAAGAAAATAAACGTCAATGCTTCAAGCAAAGCACATGTTTTGGTGCACAAAAGAATTCCAGCAAACATTTTTGGAATATACCTCTTTATATTTACTTCCTTTTAGACCCAAAGTAATTTCACGTGTCTAGTCACATGCTTTTCAAATTTACCTTTCTCAACTTTGCTCCCTGTGCAGATAGCAGAAAACTGAAATCATGAAACCATACAACCAGCAGGTGTTTCGCATTTTCCTAACAGTTCAAAGAATTAAACCTGACCAGCAGGTACTACTCAAGCTCAAAAGAACATTACTCACCCTGACAACTAACAATAGTCCATAGTACACACAATTGATAAGAGAAAAAAGAAGAAAACGGATGTACAAAGAAAGGTTCACTTAACGGTCAAAATGACCGTAGTCAGTCTTTCTAGGTATAAACATTTATAGCGACTGTAATAATAATCCTAAAGAAAAAAAAAATACTGTTGTAAGATCTTAATAAATAGTTAGGAAAAGTCAATGAAGGAAAAAGAGTTTGAAAATTAAACGCGGAATATATGAGCATTTGAAAATCGTTTGCGGTCAAAATGACCGCTGCCGTCTTTCTAGTGTTAAACAATTGCTTGTACTCGTACCAACGATCGTGAAATAACATGAGAAAATCCAATTATTTAGAATTTTTAGTTTTTATTCTCTGGAAAAACAAATTAGTTTGCACAGTGAAAATTCTTTTTTCAATCGATAATGAATTTTCAACCCAGAAAAGTGAGGGGAATTGCCCTTTTACTTTTGAAGTGACGGGACAGTTGCCCCCCCCCCCCGTAGGAGCCACATATGCTCCCCCCTCAAGGTGCTTTCTTACATCCAAGGTTCAAATTACAGTTCCTCTCTTTCGTACTTTTTTAAAAACATTTTTGTTTGATGAGGACAAACAACAAGCTAAGTATTTCGCCTTCCTTACATTACGATATATTTTATTATTCCATACTAATGGTACCCGCACGGCTTTGCCCGTAATAGAAAATTAAAAGGTCATTTGGTTCGCCTTTATATTTACAAATAATGGATGATGAATTTCTTGCCAATTTGTTATGTTAATTTCCTCGCCCATGTTAAGGTTCCACGTAATAATAATTTGGTAATGTACTCGTTCACGTTATGATAATTTACTCGGTCAAATGTTCTTAAAATTGGAATAGAAAAAGAACAGAATCGAATTTTTGAAAAATCACTTCGGGGTTCACACCCCCATGCCACAAACTAATTTTGTGCCAAATTTCATGAAAATTCACTGAACGGTCTTGGCGCTATGCGCGTGACAGACATCCAGGCAAAGATCCAGTGACAGAGGCATCTAGAGACACAGACATCCAGAGACAGACTTTCAGCTTTATTATTAGTGAAGATAGTACAGAATATATATGTAAACAACTTAAAAAGAATTTGCAGCACAAAGAAGGGAACTACAGTTCCATGGTGTGCCATCAACTGCGCAAAAGCCTCGGCTTTTATCAGCTTCTTCAAGACAATAGTTTTTCTTTTCCATTCTCAGATTTTCTTTTCTGTATCTCTCTCATTTTGTTTTTCCGACAAGTATTTCTGTAGGGCTACATTTGTGAAACGTAACCCACCATATTTTATTCATTTTCTTCTAAAGATTTTCTCATCTGCACACTAATTTGCAGATGGATATATTTTTTTTCCCTTCCCTAGATTGCTAAAAGAAGAAAAAGATTATATGGAAGCATCGCAGTGGTAGAAGGCAGAGAGACGCACACATATCCAAGGACACTTCTTATGGGTTGCATGGATCATGGAGCGGCATAGAACAGAAACTTAGGAACTTGAATTTCGAGGTAGGGAAAAGGGTCCTTGACCGCACCTATTTGTTCCTGATTACTTCATTCCCCCCGCCAGATTTTGTGGGTTCATATTTACACTGTGTCTCTCTTTGCGTTACGGCAAATATCTCAAAAGGTCGTCAGGTAATCAATCATTTTTTTCTAGAATAGTTTCACTCTACTTCTGACAGAAGAGCGGTGCGCTTATTTTTCTACCCAAGTCATAGGGAGGTTTTACCCCTTCGTCACGAATTCTATTCTTTTCCAAGAACGGATAAATTACAAAGCAGTACTTTCTGCATCCGGAAAGCACCTAGCTAGAACTCTTTTTTTTTTTTTGGGGGGGGGGGGTGTCCAAGGTTGCACGAACCTCATATGAGGAAAAATACTAAACCAGAAGTTTTTGCTGCTAATTGCATTAATAGAGATTAATCCAACTAAAACTACTTATTAAAATCAAACACCCCCACGCTAATGTTTAGAGTTGGTAACTCGGAGAATCTTGTGACCGCGACAGATCAGTCCCCCGTACACGGAGACATCTTCGATCTGTCAGTATCGAATCCACGACCCTTCCACAAGCCCAGTACCTAATCAATCAGGCAATCTTGCTCGCTACTCCCCCCCCCCCACCTATAAATACTTTTGCATAGAATGTATCGAAACAGTATTTAAATACTAATTTATCAAAGGGCCCTACATTAAACTACTGTAATGTAGTGCTGTATCTGTATACAAAAAGAAATGTATAAAAAAAACCCGATTTTATCGCAAGTCCGTCAATACAATGTTCCAGACTGTTCACTGTTCAAGAGAACGTTCCTTCATTTTATAGGAGATCGTTCTGAACCGTTCATTTTAAAGATTCGTTCTTTTAGACCCGTTCGTTCATGAACGACACATCCCTAGTTAACAATCCAATCGCTAATAAACCTCAGTGAAATGCATAGAGCAAGATAGAGAGGCCACGCTATACTAAGAAATTGAAGCTGTAAGTAGCACCAATGTATTCCAAGATCCTTAGTTTCTCACTAAAATTCCATAGACCAATAACGCTGGGGAACAATTTGTAAAACAAGAAATTTTTTACCTTAATATGTATAAATACCAAGCGCGTGTCCAAGGGGAGGGGGAATGGGGAAGGGTTCTCCTCTCAAAATCCCAAGTGCACCTAAAATTTTTCAGTTCAGAATACATCAAAATTCCGTTTTTTAAAACTTGAACTTGCAGAAAGACGCCGAAAAAGTGTACCTAAAACTGTTCAGAAAACAGAGTACAGGGAAAATTTTCCGTTTTTCAGAACGTGAACTAAGGCTCCAGGAAAAGTGATTAGACAATAGCAGAGGCGGATCCATGGAGGGGAACTGGGGGAATGTTCCCCTCCCCTGAAAATCTCATATGTACATAAAAAATTTCACAACTGAGTACAGCAAAATTCTTCTGTTTTATGGAACTTGAATTTGAAGAAAGGCGCAAGAAAAAGCGAAGAGAGAATTGCAAAAGCGGATTCAAGGAGGGGAACTGGGGAATGTTCCCCTCTCCCTTCAAAACTAAAAACCCAAGTGGTCCTAAAACTAGAGGGGGGAGGGCACAGGGCCCGTGCCAGAAAGCTGATTGAAATGTTTTTTAAAAACGTTTCTTACAATTAAAGAGAAGAATAGAAAATACTTTGGGAAAACGAAGTTAGTTTAATAAGGGGAAAAAAGAATGTCGCGAAAAAAATCTGATTTTTTTTAACAGAACCTTGGAATAAAATTTCCAATCGTGGCGGATTATTGATCAAATAATTACATCTCACACCCAGAGCTGAATTTAGCTCCGCGCCGCCCCTAAGCAGATCTCTCTGCCCCGCCCCCTAAAATATACTTAAATTATTTTAAACTTTTGACTTTTTTCTAGTCAG